>NW_005842203.1:1818489-1834210 GCF_000455745.1 Alligator sinensis | reverse complement strand
GCAGGCTCAGGGGTGATCTGCTGGCCACCTACAAGTTTATCAGGGGTGACCACCAGCATCTGGGGGAACGTTTGTTCACCAGAGCGCCCCAAGGGATGACGAGGTCGAATGGTCACAAACTACTTCAAGATCATTTCAGGCTGGGCATAAGGAAGAATTTCTTTACTGTCCGAGCCCCCAAGGTCTGGAACAGCCTGCCACCGGAGGTGGTTCAAGCGCCTTCATTGAACACCTTCAAGATGAAACTGGATGCTTATCTTGCTGGGATCCTATGACCCCAGCTGACTTCCTGCCCTTTGGGCGGGGGGCTGGACTCGATGATCTTCCGAGGTCCCTTCCAGCCCTGATGTCTATGAAATCTATGAAATCTATGAAAATCTACTCTCTGTCTAAAGGTGAACTGATGGAACTGTTCCAGCCCAAACAATACCGCTAGTAACTCCTTTTCTATCTGTGAGTATCTCCTTTTGGTTTCAGTCATTGCTCTACTAGCAAAAGATACAGGCTGCTGGTTCTGCATCAGTACTGCTCCCATGCCCGGAGCTGGACTGATCCCCATGGGCATCCTTAACCAGCGATACCTGCCAAAGGGCATACTAAAGGTTATCAGGTGGCTGAAAGATTGGTCTAGCTCCACATGCCAAAATCAATTCTTGACATTGCAAACTGTTAACGTATCTTAACAGAATGTTAGGTAGTGAACCTAATGACCATTCTTGCTCTTCTGTGACCTGGAGGATGTTGTGGTATTGCACTGTAAGTAAATCCATGACCTGTGCTGCCCAGCTGCCCAGCAGTGCATAGGTGTCCTCCCTGTCAATCACTATAAATTCCAGGCGGTACTATTTCTTGTTGCATGGATTTATTATAGTCAGCTGGAATCCCAGTGGCCTCACAGTTATTTTGTTATACGTTAACAGCACTTGGTGACATTTTCCATTCTGATGCTGCTACTCAACAGATTCACAGGAAGGACATTGCAAGTGGCTCCACAATCCACATGGAATCTTATAGGTCTTTGCTCTAGCATCATTGTTGCAAATATGGCTGAGTTGTTGCCTGCTTTTTTATGTAATGTGTGTATCCTGTGAGCCTGTGAATCTGTCAAATTTACACTGAAAGCTTCCTCCTCGTCTGTAGTCTCCTGATCCCGCATCACTGCATGGACTGTTTTTTTTTCCTGTTTGGGTGGCTATGACACTGACCCCTGAAGTTATTTTTTTTCCACATTTTTGCCCTCTTTTCCATAGGTTGGGCATTTGTCCTTCCACCTTTCATGCAGGTTCCCAGAGTACACACACTGAATGATATTGTCAGCATTTGCAGTTGGCCTGTCAGGTTCCTGGTTTCCAGAGTTGTTTAGGTTGAACCTGTGAATCTGCTCTGTACATGTGGCTATTGATATCATTTTGATCCTTTTGTTTAGACAATTCTGCTGCCCTCGCAATTTGGTGACATTTTTCCAGGGTTAGATCTACCTCTCTTAGTAGTCTCTCCCTCAGGGCACAGTCCGGTGTACCACACACACAATCCTATCCCTGATTATGGAGTCTTTTGTGTCTCCAAAGTTTCATGAGGATGCCAGTGTTTTCAGTGCTGTGATATAGGCCTCTATTCCTTCCTCTTAGTTTCGGGTGAAAAAAATGATCTTTCTCTATAGTCTCATTTCTCCTGGGCTTACAGTATGCATCAAACGCTTCTATTAACTGTTTTAGTGTGTCAGGGCTCCCTAGTATCAGCGTCACTCTTACTTCACAGCCTTTCCCCCCACTAGATAGTAATACCGCTTTACCTTCATTTTATCTTCTTTATCAGCCGTGGCTAACTCTGTATACAAACTGAAGTCTTGCTTCCATTGTTTCCATGTCTGTGCCAGGCTCTTTGTGTTGAAATCCACTGTGCTGGGGGCTTCAGTCCCTCCATGCTTCTTGCAATCTGTTTGAATCACTGCTGGGGCCCAGGTCTCTCTCATCTCTTGGGCTTCCTCACAGACTTTCTGCAGCCACCATGTTTCATGTGACCCTGTATGGGTCATCAAGGAGCAGCTCCCTACTTAATATAAACAGTGTCTTCATTATAGCAGTTTCTTACAGAGCTGTTACAGGGCCTGCTGTTCTCCCACAGCTTCTCTAACTCTCTTTCCTCTTCCTGTCTCCTCCCCCTCACTTCCTGTTCTTCCTTCAGACTCCTCCTTTCTGCTGCTCCTGGTTTTGCCTCTGAGATCCATACATATTGCTACAGCGGGCACAGGCACTGGCAACGGAGTCACAGAGAGCTGTGCCAGCACACTGCAGACTGCTCCAGGCCAGAAATGCAGTGGCTATGGAGGCTTTCTTTTAAAAAATGCCCCTGGCCCTCAGGCAGCTGTGACCGGAGCCTCCAGCTCCCCTGGCTACTGCAGGGGGGGCAGAGCAGGGGAGGATGAGGCCTGGAGCAGGCAAAGGAGCAAATCTGCTCCCAAATGGCTGCATATGTAGATGCCTGTCCAGGGCTGGTTTACTGTTCAGTAAATTCATATAGCATTAATTGCACATGTAAATGCACTCACTGACACTCGGGTGTCTTTTCATTTGTCTTTCAGACATCAGAGATGTTTTTGACAGAAACGATCCATCATTTATACTTGAATCTTTTGATATTGTTCTCTCTTGGTACATTATATTAATCTTGGCATAAAGGTAACAAGTAGAGGGGGCCTCTGTCCTATTTTCTCTTTTTTTTTCCACCAGGCCCCACCCACAGTCCTTTGTCCTCTCCCTAAGATTCTTTGTCCCATTATATTCCCCTTACTCAATATTTCCATCTCTTATCCACTCTACTTTTGAATTGGGGCATCTTTCTCCGCCATGCTAACTGGGCTCAGAAAGAATATAACTGAAAATACAGGACAGTTTCATCCTGCTTTCATTTTCAGGGCTTTGGCACAGCCCCAGCCTGGAACAACCCACAGTAGCCCTGAAGAGTCAGGGGATGCTCAGTTTGGATACAATTTCAGATATTTTTAGCTGTTCAACTTAAGGAACTTGTGATGAGCACCTGTGAATTGCAGTTTGTCAAAAGCTTATAACTGAACTAGCTCCCTGCCACAGGCAATGATGGGGACACTTCAGATGTTGATGACTCTCTCAACAGCTACCTTTGGCAGCTTTTTGTGAATCACCTGCTCCAGTTGTATGACTAATGCATACCAAGTACCATGACCATCCAGGTGTATAGCTCATAGTCCTCCTTCAGGTCTTGATGCATTCTTTTACCTCTTCTGTAGCCTGGCCATGCACCTTCATTCAGTTCTCCATAGCTTTGGGGACCTGTTATCAGGCATGTGGCACGCGTGCCCCAAGCCAGCATAGCTTGGCTATGCAGATCATAGTTTTCACATATAATAATCTGGCTCTTTGTGGTACCTCATTGTTGGACATCCTATGCTTACCAATGGATTCCCAAGATTAGCCTGAGACCTCACTGATGGACCCGATATGGGTTTGCAATATTGCCCAAATTTTACAATCCTAGAGGAAGCAGCGGGGCAACATAACACTAGACTGAGAGCCCTCTTTTGCACACAGGAGATCTCAAGGTAGCCAGCCTCCTGGAAGAACTTGCAATCCTCCTCCATGTCTCTGAATCAAGCAACCCATCTGCAGGTACTATGAGTTCCAGATAGTGGAAGACAGGTTTACTTTAGTGCTTTGTTCTCAATGCCCATAGGCTGGTACACTTGAGTGATTCATATTATTGCATATGACTGTAGTCTTTTCATAACTGAACTGCAGACCCCAAGCCAAGCAGGTCCAATCTAGGGTGATAACTACTGCAGATTAGCCTGACTTTCAACTAGAAAGACAGCATCTTCAGCATGTGATAAAGCTACCAATCACTGCATTCTGCACCAGCCTTGAGCATATTCTGCTGAGGGAGAACAGCCTACTGTCTATACAATTTTTTGAAATCTCAGCATGAGATGTGGTCAGAGACATGGAAGAGGACATATGTAAAATTCCTCACAAAAAGGGCAGGAGCCCATATGTAGCTCTATCTGACACCACTTGAAATGTCAATGGGGCATGCCTATATACATATTGTAGTATGAGTATTTAACACAAAGGTGGCACCCAGTATTCTAAAGACTCCCTTCACTTATTCACTTCTGGAAGCACTTCAGTATGTTGATACTGATTTTTAGAGTTCTGAATATTTTGGGTCAAGACCACCCAGAGGCTATCTCTTTTCCCATGAACCATCATCATAATTTAATTCTCAGTTATAGTGCCTAAAATTGAATATCTGACCCAGCTTCTCTGTGGAGGGCTATATACTTGCCACTCAAGCTACAGCACCAGGAACTGCACAAAAAGGGAAAGCATAACTATCAAAGTGTAATAAGCTACTTCCTTCTATGTTCCTTCCTTCCTCCTGGTACAAAGCTTTTCTACTCTGGCCATTTTACAGTCTAGGGCCCTGGACATTTTATAGGCTTTCTTCTGTCTGGTTCACCAGGAAGTGTACAGTGCCTGCCTAAAGCAAGATGAAATCTTTCATCTATTAAGATGAAATCAAAACTAATTGAGAGGGGAAGTATCTTAGCTCAAGATGCTATAGTGAGTTACTCTGTTCTGTAGAAGGGATAAAACAATCCACCTCCTGAGTCCTGCAGGTCCCTTGGCAGAATGTCATGGGAGTTTCCTGTCTTTGGACTGAAGAGCAAAAGTTGTTCTGTGGCATCAGTAAAACAGCCCCTCTCCCTGATTCTAAGAAAGTCCTTGCTCTGTCTGCTTACATCCATGGGTCTCAAACTTTTTGACTTCAAGACATACCTCTGAAAATGTCAGATCTTAGTTTTCACTTGCCTTTTGACTTGATCTGCAGAGCATGACAAAAACTCTTTCTGTTTCTGGCTTCAGAAATGGCATTTTTGTTATCCCTAAGATCTTCAAAATGTGAATTGGAAATCAGAAATATACACCAAAATAATGATTTATATGCCTCTGTTTTTTTAAACAACCTAAGAAAAACACATGCACACATAGAAAGAGTATTTCTTTACTATGGTAGAGTTAAGAGCAAATTTGTGTTTTTCCTCCCCTGTTCTCCCTCCTCATATTGCTGTATATGTATTTTTGGTCTGTCACCACATTTTCTTTGTTGCATAGGTCCTAATCATGCTTAGCTTGACATTTTCTATTAGACCTATTAAACACCAGCACTGATCTATCTTAGAGGTGGTTAAACACAAGCTCATATTTAACCATGTTGGAATCTATTCTGAATTTTACCAGTGAAAATATTTATGTTCTTAAACATAAGCATCTATGTAAATATTTGTAAGGTCAGGGCCCTGATGTTTACCGAAGCGAGGACTTTGTTGTCAATGTATATAAATTACTTCATTTTGCCCATGAAATAACATTAAT
Source organism: Alligator sinensis (assembly GCF_000455745.1). NCBI lineage: Eukaryota > Metazoa > Chordata > Crocodylia > Alligatoridae > Alligator > Alligator sinensis. Next base: position 1,828,799 of record NW_005842203.1, on the reverse strand, counting down.
TTATCACAGAATATAAAGAGGAATGAATTGTCTTACTGCCCACAAAATTACACATATATCGCTAAATAAGTGGGAGCAGGGAGTCACCACTATGCTCAGAACAGCCACAAACCTAAAAGTTTGGATGAAGGAGGGTGTGGCAGGGCACCTGCAGTGCCTGCCACTGTAAGGTTTCTAGTTGGCAGTGGAGCAGCCGCCAGGTGGGTACTAGCCTCATCAAGGCTAGCACATGACCCTAGGAGGACCCTGGGATTGGTTGAAGGGGCAGAGCAGCCTCCGTTTTAACTCAGGCCATCAGAGTGAGAAGCAGGAGTCTGAGCTGAGCAGGCAAGGAGGTAACATGAGGCTGAGCTGCTCCTGGAACATCTTGGAGGTAAGGGTAGGACCTATGGGGATATTTTGGAGGCTCCTGGTCCTGGGTATGACTTAAAACTGCACCCTGCTGGGGAAGGGTGGCCTGGTGGGACTGCCTGTGGTGGGGGAGTCCCAGGATATGCCAGGCCAATTACCTCCCCAGTGAAAGGTGAAGAGGGGCACTTGAAAACCCCAACACCTGCCTATGGGCAGGTGACCAATAAGGGAAGGGACCAGGACCAGGCAAGCCCAGAGGAGGGCACCTAAGCCCAGTGTAGTGGGGCTAGGCATGTTGGTAACCACCTGAGCCTACAGGGTGAGAGACCCAGTGTTAGGGGCCAGGCACGACAGCAGCCATCTGAGCCCCACATGATACAAGAGCCCAAGTGGCCTGGAAGGATTAAGCGAGTGAAGCAGCCCAGAGTGGGGCTGTGTGTGGCCCTAGCGAGGGGCCAGAAAGCCCAGTGAGGGGCTGAGTTTGTAGAAGTGGCCCAGTGAGGTGGCCGCAATGTAAGTGGCCCAGTTGAGGGCGGTAAAGATGAGTGACCCTAGTGAGGGGCAGAACTACTTTATTGTGGATAGGGATACTGAATGTGATAACATGTAAAGACCAGATGTGACCATGTAGAATTACTGGATATGAGAATATAGAATACTTGAAAAAGGATGGAAGGCCTGGTATGTGCCACCCAGAAGGGAGGCCAGGTGCTAGGCTGAGAATCAATATCAGCAAGACATGGGACATATGTAAGGGCAGGTCGGAGCGTGTACCAAGGCCCTTGGCATCAGGAGAGTGAGCAATGGGAAGCCTTCTGCCTTAGAAACAGCAATCATATTATTTTTCATCAAGGCATGACAGGAAAGCAAGGCAGAGGTTTAGCCCTGAAGAGGCAGGCAGCTGGCATTGAGACCTGACCCTAAAAAGCCAGTCTGTTACACAGGGCAATGCATTAAAATGAGCTTAGAGGTCTCTTTCGGGGGACTGATTCAATCATCAAAGGCGTAGTTGTGACTTGGACTTGAATCCTGCAAACCTTTATGCAAATGAGTAATTCTGTACCTGTGGACACCTATTTTGCTCAGTGGAGCATCTCACCTTGTTAAAATTAGATGTGCACAAATGAATGGATGTGTAACCAAATATCAGCCTGATTGCAAATATCCATGCAAGTAACTTTAATCATGTGCAGAAAGTTTACTGTGATATGTAAAATAAATATTATCACTACCATTTTTTTTGCAAGTACAAAAAGTGTGCATGCAAGAGATGAAGTCCCATGCTGTATGCTCTTACACATTGTCTCGCACCTATAGTTATGAGTGACTAACACACATGCATAATTCCAGTCAGCTCAGGTGAGAAGTCTTACTATCTAAACTTTTTTTTTGTAAATTAAAGAACCATTACTTGCTAACACACAGTCTTTTAAAAACAGTTATATATTCCTGGTTGTAAAAATGATTTCTTTCCCTTGGTGGGAAGAATTCTAAATATGTATATCAAATTACCTTAGAGCAAAACAAAATGAATCAAATGAAGTAGCTTTCTTTGAGTTTTTGGATACTCATCACTTCCCGCTGAGCAAAAACTACTTTTAGGCGTGGGAACTTTTTGCATATTTCTTTTCCCGTTTTGGCATCATGGACATTTTTACAAAGGTTGACAATCTGGTAAAAGCTGTGTTCCTAGGGGACCTTCATTCGGAACTGTAGGATTTGGCAGATGTTCATTAATGGAACTAGTTTTGTTTATTTGAAATATCCTTTATGTTTTTTTTCATTCACTCACTTAATCATTTCACTATTGAACTAGGAGTAAAATGATGAAAAATGTCTTTATAGCAGACTGTTAACCCCCTTTTGACTGTAACAGAATAATAGAACAACACACAATATTATTGTTCTTCATTAAATGGAATTTTTATGTGATAAATTCATTTACAATGATTCCTAAAAAAAAATATATTAATCTGAGATCTTCCCTCATCACCAGTTAAATCAAAATTAATACCTCACAGGTAGGAAAAAAGAAATACCATGTCTTATTAAAATTGGAAAGTCAGAAACCAAAGATGCTGATACTCCTCTTCCTCATAATGGAATGAAACTCAAATGAGGTTTGAAAATCAAGTGATACCAATTTACATTCGTAACAAGTGAGAATCAGTATTTTGTATTTTAAGAAATGTTTAAAGGAATATTAATAAGTATGCCATAATTAGAATAATTTTTAATGTATTTTCTCAAAAAACTTTAAGGCTATAGTGGCCTATCCTCTTTTAAGGCATAAGCATAAAACAGAAAACATATTATTAATTGTTATTCACTTGTAACACAGAAGGGTCTATAGAACTCTACAAATATATTAAGGCTCCATTATATGCCCATATTGTTTTTAATTCTTATTTACTTTATGAATGCCAATTTATAGTGTTCTATTTGAAAGTCCTAAGGCCACTTTTTAACTTTGGTTTAGCTTGAGTCCTCTCAGGGATTACAATATATTTCCCCTAGCTAACCACCAAGTACAAATTTTGAAATAATATTTACTTATTTAAATGTGAACATGCAGCTGAAATAGTCAAGAGGATTTGCTGATACTTTATTTGCAGAAACATTTTCATCAACAAGTAATCATCAAAGGAATTCCCATGGGCAAATCAGATTATAGCATCACCAATTAAATAATAGTAGTAATAGAGCAAATAAATCCATTCAACCTAGTCAGTGCATGATGAATTTTGTTATAGCATTTGGCATAAACATTAAGAGACCTTTAAAAGAGCATATGCTTTTCTTTTTGCAACCTCTACTTATGGTAATCAGAATTTGCATAGTCAGCCTATTATTACATAACCTTAGCTAGTGTTAAGTGACAATGAGCCATTGAAAATAGTAGTCTCTCGACTACTTATACCAGCTGAGGATCTTGTTCATTAGCCATAATACAACTATTTGTTGACATGCTCACCATTATAAAGAATGCACAGTGGGCACATCTACACGAGACCCTAAATGGTCAGTAGACTAATTCTGTTGCACATTAGTATGTCACGACAAAGCCATGCTATTGTGCTAATGCATAGTAGAATTAGTCTACTGTGCATTAGCATCACTAAAAAGGCATGCTCCAGTGCTACTGCACAGTAGTACCGGTTGCTAGAAATTGGGCATGTCTACAGGTGCTTTACGTACACCTAAACTAATGCCCATTAAGGCGATTTAGGCACGCATCTACATGTGTATGTGCTAAGCTGCATTAACGCGGGTGTGTGGACCAACTTGGGACTATCGTTAGTCCAAAGTTAATGGACACACACTGTGTTAATGTGCATTAGTGTGTCTATATGTTCACTAATGTGACTTAATTATTCACAAATAAATTTGATACCTGATTTATGCAGGTATCAAATTTAGGCTTGAAAGCCTAAAATCACCATTTTGAAGGCTCATTAAGGGCCTGTGGAAATTGGGTTAATGTACATTAAATGCACATGTGTAGACATACCCATTGAGTTAGCACCTGTTATTATAGCTACTAAACGTAATGCACAGTAACTATGGTGCCTTAATGCATGTGTAGACAAGCCTAGTATCACTTAAAAATACCTAGAGAAAGGTAGATATATGTATTAGTTTGAAGTCAGGCAGAAAACAGAGCACAGTGGCACGTCAGAGACTATCTGGTTTAGAGGGGTATTAAACATACCTGTCTTGTTCCTTGTTGCAGGAGCACTAAGGTGCCCTGCTCCTAGAAGGGCAGAAACTACCTGGGGAGAGCCCTTCCAGCCAGGCAGGAGCCCAGATGCAGGTTGCCATGGCAACCAGTTAATGCAGAAATTAGTCAGCACCTGCACCTGATCAGCTGGTAGGAAGGGGCAGGGCCTTGGGCCTGTATAAACCCCAGTTCTCTGCTGGTGGCTAAGGGGGAAGGAGTCCTTTTAGAAGGAGAAGGGAAAAGGGGAAAGAGGCCTGACTAACCTCTGCTCCGGGTAATGGTAAAGGGGCAGAGCACACCTTCAGTAGCCTGTGTTAAGTTGTAGCTCAGGGGCTTATGTTTTGTTTGTAGTTTTATAAGACCAGTGGTTTGGGTGAGGCTATTTGGGGAAGGAGGAGGCCTCATTGGGGTCCACTACAGAGTGGAGACCCTGGCGCCAGAGAGAGTGCATTATTTGGTGGGTCACAGACACCAGTGCCACAGAGGGCATGGCATTTTGGGGTGGATCAACCCTGGTGCCAGAACATTTGGGGCATGGAGACCCCAGCTCCAGAGAACACGCATTATTTGGCGGGCACAGACCCCGGCACCAGAGAGGGCATGGCATTTGGGGCGCAGAGACCCCGGCGCCAGAGAGAGCGGCATTTGGGGTGCACAGACCCTGGCGCCAGTGAGCGCACAGAGACAGGGTTGCAGAGAGCCTAGGGAGCACAAGGGGCCGAATTATAACGAGGCCAAGGCAAGACAATGCCAGTACCATCTGCAAGGCTTGGGGCATGGTAAAGGGGCAGTTGGAGCCATATAGCTCCATAAGGAGCTACATATAGCCCATAAGGCTAGGGTGCCCCGAAACACCCATTGCAAAACAAGACCCACAAGGGGTCTGGGAATCCATGGGGTTCAGTAAGTGCATCAAACTGGATTTAAAGGCAGCCTCCCTATTTTCATATTTTTCATCAAAGATGTGGCGGGGGGGAACTGAGGGGGGCCATTGGGCCAAATTGGCACGGTGAAGGGGCCTTAGGAGAACACGGCCATCCTTAAGGACCCCATTCCATGACACACCTCTCCTTTAATTATAGAGTCAACAGTATCTACCAAGGACATAAGTTCTGGCATGCAACACTTTCCTGAAGTCATTTTATACCTTGAAGACTGAGGCCTTGTTTCAAACAAATAACAAAAAAATCTGAACCTTACATTTTTGGCTGTATTTCAAAATTACAGACGAACAACTTTTAGAAAACAATGAGCATCTGATGAAGTAAGCTGTTGCTGATGAAAGCTTATGCATCTCTGATTTAATTAGTCTTTAAGGTATAACTCTATCCTACCTTGTACCCAATTCACGAAAGCTTTGCATTGTGTTAGTCATTTACATGTGTACAAACTGGGTGCATCCACACGAGATACTAACTGCATAGGAGCCTAATAACACTGCCCAGTAGCATGCTGGGAAAAAACCATACTAATACGCTACTGCGCCGTAGTATTAAGCTACTGCGCAGTAAGTGTCACTAAAAAGCCATGTGCCAGTGCTACTGCGTAGTAGCTCAAGTTACTGAGCATTGATTTAGTAGTTGGTTGACCTAGTACTAAACTTAATAAGCTGTAACTATGGCGCATTAATGAATGTGTAGACACACCCACTGAGCATAAAACCATTTTGGTTTGTCAATGTTATACAGCCATTCTGCTTTCACTTGATACAGGCAAATACACTGGTGTGAGGAATCAGGTTCCAATGCTTTGATTCTGCTTTTCACCCAGGGAAATTATGGTAGTGTATGAAAACAACTTAATAAAGTCATAAAAACAGCTGTGTTTCCCAGCATTTGAATAATGGTCCCATTAGTGATCACATTTAGTTCATAGATTGTAGAGTCGGAAGGGACCATAATGGATAATTCTGTCTGACCCCCTACCCCTGGAAGGAAAGAGGACTGAAGTCAGATGATCCCAGCCAGGTGACTATGAAGCCTCCTCTTGAAGGCCTCCAAGTTAGGTGATAGTACTACCTCTCTTGGAAGTCCATTCCAGATTCTGGCCACCCTTACTGTAAAAAATTTCTTCCTAATGTCTAACTTAAATTTACTCTCCCCTAGTTTGCACCCATTATTCCTAGTTACTCCCTGGGGTGCTCTGGTAAACAGCGCATCACCAATTCCCTGTTGTCCTCCCTTGATAAACTTATAGGCAGCTACAAGGTCTCCCCTCAGCCGTCTCTTGTGAAGGCAGAAGAGATCCAGATCTCTCAACCTCCCCTCGTGGGGTCTTTCACGGAGGCCACTAATCATGCGAATGGCCCTCCTCTGAATCCTCTCCAGATTCTCCGTGTCCCTCTTGAAGTGCGGCGCCCAAAACTGGACACAGTACTCCAACTGCGGCCTGACCAAGCATCACCTCCCTCAATCTGTTCGTCATGCATCTGCTAATACACGACAAGGTGCGATTGGCTTTGTTAATGGTCTCATTATACTGCCGGCTTATGTTCATCTTGGAGTCAACTATGACTCCAAGATCTCTATCAGCCTCTGAGCTGCTGAGGAGGTCATCCCCCAACCTATAGGTGTAATGGGGATTCCTCCTTCCTAGGGGGAGTACCTTACATTTATCTTTGTTGAATTGCATCCTATTTCATTCCGCCCACTGGTCCAACCTGTCCGGGTTGGCCTGTATCTGCTCCCTGCCCTCCGATGTGCTAACTTTGACCCATAACTTGGTATCATCTGCGAACTTGGAGAGGGTGCTCTCCACACCCTCATCCAGATCGCTGATGAAGATATTAAATAACACTGGTCCAAGGACCGAACCTTGCAGGATCCCATTGGCCACCTCCTTCCAGGCCGAGAACAACTCATCCACCACCACTCTCTGGGTGCAGTCTCTAAGCCAGTTGGCCACCCACCTGACTGTGTAGGTGTCCACTCCACAGGCTGCTAGCTTCCCTATGAGAATAGGATGCGAAACTGTGTCGAAGGCCTTCCTAAAATCCAGGTAGATGACATCAGCCTCTGCTCCTGTGTCAAGGCAGTGTGTGACCTGGTCATAAAATGGGTTGTTGTTTTTTTCTTTTCTCTAGTCTTTCATTATGAGTTTCATTAGTAGAAGTCTATTTCTTTACATAATACATTTTGCACATTCTTCCTCCCATTTTATGTAAAGAAATATATTAAATATCTTACTTTTCTGGCTGGATAGCATGACATTTTTTATTCTATTTCTTATTCTGTCCTAGCCATATTTTATGTTGCACCTATAAAGGTCATCTCTAAACATCTTTATTTACAGTTAGTGGAGACTTGCTGGGTAGTCTGTCAAAAGTGTCTCTCTTATATCGTAATTCTTTTTTAAAATATATAAATACTGAAATACAGATATTAAAGGGGGAATTTGCCTTTACTAGAGCCGCAGGCAGCATCTTACAGTTTTTAAAAGTACAATAAATTTTTCAAGACTGAGAGTCAGTTGTGGAGTTCATAAATACCCTTGACCTTCTAGGCCAAGTCAATTGGAGTTTTGCCTGAAAACTGACTGCATGATTTAGTTCAGTTCCTGAATAATTTATTTTCAATTTGGTCACATATCTAAGTGGCTACTCTTCTGTTTCACAACAAATAATACAAATCTTCAGATTTAAAATTGGCATTCAGTACCTGAGCTGTCTAACCTAAACCAATTTCCCTTTCACTGCCTGAGATTGAGGGGCAGGTTTACTGTTGATTGTATGGAAGGAACTCATTTTTGAATACTGAACACTTTTTTTTTTTTTTTTTTGTAAATGAAGGGAAGGCTAAGAAGGTGGTACTGGTCTAAATAAAATCAGATCTGGATCGGGTTTAGCCTTAGATTCAGGTTTCAGCAGTGCTGAAATCCTCTGAAATGTCTGTCAAGTCTTGAAGGCCATCTGCTTTTATGAGGGTGTATTTTTTTTTTTTTTTTTTTTTTTTTTTGCCACTCTCAGTCAAAATGCCACAAAAGTAACTTTTCACGTGAGATTTCAATTGTGTCCAGTACAGAATTGCTAACCAAGCATTGTCTGGGGTTGGGATCTCTCAGAACCAAAACTGCACAGGCAGATTCAGAGCCAGAGAGAGGAACCCAAGCTCCTACCCATAGAAAACTGAAAAAGGTTCAGAACCAAGGTTTCCATTTTGACATACATCCATGGGTGGATTTGATGCAGGAAGGGGTGCAGTAGTATATGTGCACCCCCCCCCCCTCTTTGACTTCTGCTCTACCCAAACTTTAAAACCAACTGCTAGGGAGAGGGGCAGCAGCATTTTTGTTCAGATACCCCAAGGGAGTCAATTGACTTCATGGCTCATTTATAATCTACCTGATCCTTGCTAAACTCTCTTCTCTCCTCAGGAGTTAACAACCCTCTCTCTCTCTTTAATGGTCTTGATATTCCCTTAAGCAACCTATCCTTCTGCAGTTTTGCTGTTAGCCATTCCTAGTAACATCTCTTTTCAATTTTACAGCCCTGCAGACTATTTTTTAGCTCTAGAGAGAAACCTTAACTCAGGCGCCATAATACTGACTCAGGGGAACTTTAACTCAGGTGTGAAAATGACTGACAGCCAAGTGCTGGCTGCACCATCAAGATGCTGAAGAAGTGTGGCTTAACAGTCTGCGGAAGAGATTTGCATTTAGCTGTCATGACGGCAGGACTAATGCAATAATAATCTTTTACCCATTTTTGATCAAGTTTGTTGTGTTTGTTATTTATTACCCATTATACCCACTTAATTGAAGAGTGACATTATTGGTACAATATAAGCAAACTAGCAATTTGGGGGTTTCTAATTCATTTGTTAGTGTCAAGGTACCCAAAACTTTTTAATACACTGAACTGAATTAAATTTCTTGGCACAAGTAAGGTTTGAAGTTGTTTATCTATTGCTTTTTAAATGTAGTTTAAGTTCAAGAATAATTTAATTTATCATATGATGATAATCATTATGAGGATTATTTTGTCACTTATCATCTGATGCCCGCTTGCATGAACTAGACACTGAAAACGGATGCAGTAGCCAAAGCAAGGTGCTCCCACATGTAATATGTGAGGAGCTCACACATATATAGTTAGTATCTATAAAGTGATATTTCATATTTTAAAATGAAATATATATTGTATAATAAAGCATATGTTTTTATTATTATTGCTTTGATGTGCAATGAAAGTAGATACCCGTGGATCCCTAGCGGATCAGGAAAGCTTCTGGTTTCTCTGTAAGGGGAAGAACTGTGTTGTGTCATATAGGATGATGTGCCACTGTCTGCATGAGGTGCACAGCTGAAGTAAAGACAGGGCTGCGACCAGTGTGAAAGGTTGCGTGGTGGGGTGATATGACCTATGAGGGACATGACTTAGGAGGAAAGACTGAGGGAACTGGTCTTATTTAGTCTAAAGAAGAGAAGGCTGAGGTGGAACTTGATAGCAGCCTTTAACTACCTGAAAGGTGTCTCCAAAGAGGATGGAGCTAGACTATTCTCAGTGGTGGCAGATGACAGAACAAGGAGCAACAGTCTCAAGTTGTGACAAGGGAAGTTTAGGTTAGATATTAGAAATACTTTTCTCACTAGGAGGGGTAGTAGCATCCTGGACTGGGCCACAAACTTTCACATGGCCAACAAGGATGATGCCACTCGGGATGCCATGGATGCTGGGGTACTCCAGCACCACCTCCACACTGTTGAGTGCTGGTTCCAGGCCTGCACCACCAGCGATGATGGGTGGGACCAGATCATCCTGCGCACCCAGGATGATGAAAAATGGGTCCAGACCTTCCACATGCTCCAGGCCACCTTCATGGACGTCACTGCCCAGCTGGCCCCCAACACTGAGTGCCAGGATGTCAGCAGGCAGCCACCCCTACCTCGGGAAAAAGGGGTGGCCATCACCATCATCCCCTGCCCTGGAGATCTTCCAAAGGAGACTGGATGCAGGCCTTGCTGGGGTTATTTGACCCCAGGGCAGGGGGGCTGGACCCGATGCTCTCACCAGGTCCCTTCTAACTCTAAACTTCTGTGAATCTGTGTTTAAAAAAAACAACAAACCACTGGAAGAGGTTACTCAGAGGTGGGCTCTCCCCCACCCCCGGCTAGCCGAGGCTGTGGCTAGGACGATCAAGTTGGGGCTGGTCCTGCTGTGAGCAGGGGGTTGGACTGGCCCTCCCAACCCTGCTGCGCTGCGCTGCTATGATTTGCCGACCTGTGAAAGGGGGGTCCCAAG
>NW_005842203.1:1815206-1818065 GCF_000455745.1 Alligator sinensis | reverse complement strand
GGGGTGAGCCGCGCCCTGCCGCCGGCAGGTGCCACGTCGGGGCCGGGGCCGGGGCCGGGGCCGCAATGCATGGGCTGCCCCTTGCCCGGGTGTCGGCGGGGCAGAGAACCAGCGGATATAAAGGATCACGTTATAGAGGCTCGCTATAAAGTGCCTCGTGGGTCCAGCCCCCGTTGTCCCAAGTAGGGCTTGAATTACCAGGGAGCTTGGGGGGGGCACAGCCCCCTGTAAGGCTTAAAAATCATAATGGGGGGGAGGGGGGGGAGTGTCTCCAACTGTATTAGGGCATCATGATGGGCAGCACGATTTTTTCTTTTTTGCAGAGCCCCTTAAGACTCAAAGCGTAGTTCAAACCCTGGTCCCAAGCCTAGGGGCAGCTCCCAGCTTTCCCCACTGCCTCTTAAGGGGTAACACCAGGCCAGGGCCAGGGTTCCCTCTTTGTTTTGGCTTGAGGCTTTCAGACTCTGCCGTATTTATAGCAGCCTGGTTCCTGGAGCTCCAGCGAGGCGGGGGGCGTGCTCAGCGCTGGCTCCACAAGCTCTTGCTGCCCCAGACGAAAGTGCCCGATGTGGATTCCTCGCTGTCCTTGTCCTGAAGTGGTACCAAGCCGAAGACTGTGAGGAATCCACATCATGCACCCTGTGAGATGAACGTCTTGGATGGACCCCTGCATGAATGCCGGGGCCAGCCGACAGCGCAGCACTTAGTCGAAAGCTGCAGTCTTTACAGATGCCCAGACGGAGCAGATGGAATCCGCACATTGAGGCATAATACCAGGCAGCGGCTCCTAGATTGGGAAATTGATATCTGATGCCATATGAAAAAGAGAGGGTTCTCACTTGCTAGCCCTGAATGAAATCTGTCTCAGGCATCTAACTGGGCTGTAGGTGGATGACGTATAGGGTAGAAGGGGAAATGCACCCATTGGATTTACTGAAAGGCTGTGTGCTTGTGTTAGTGGCTCATCCCATACCCATTCGTGTTCCCTGGCTTGACCTAGGAGGAGTTGGTGTGGAAACTCACTTGGCACACGGGGACTGCACGTGGGTTGGCAAAATTTACAAGCTGATATAATTTAGGGCAGTCCTGAGACAGCTGAAAATGAAACTGAGCTGAGGTAAATTTGCAGTGGGAGAAGAAATCCTTAGGAGATATTGGGGGAAAATAAAGGGAAAATAGTTATGAAAAGGGGCACGGTCAAGAGGAAGAGTGGTCTGGTTCTTAATGTAATGGACCTGGGTTCAGTGCCTAGCTAAAATCTTTACTTTTCATTCCATCCAGGAAGAGCACACACCAACTGCTGACACTTCCTTAGCCTGACAAAGGGTTTTTGAACCCAAAAGCTTGCTTAAAAATTGTTTTCCAACTATTTAAGTTGGTCTAATAAAAGATATCAGATTCACCCAAAGAACCTTGTCTGCCTAGCTAAAATAAAATATATAATATTTGAGAAATCATTTACATCTCCACGCACCTTATCTGCTTCATCTGTGAAGTAGGATTAATAACATCTCTTTAACTCATAACAATATTGCAAAAATATAGTTTGAGGTGATAGTGGGCACTTGTTGGAAGCCAGAAATGGACTGGGTAGACCCACTGGACTGATCCTGTATGGTATCCCTGTGACATTTTTATTGGTTTCAGATTTTTGGGGTTTTTAAGCCCATTTGGGATGCTCCTGCTTTATGGAAAACTTTTTATTTTTTTAAAAATGAGTAAGTGAAATACTATTGTAGTGTGTCAGTGAGAGTGCTAAAATACTGTGTTCTCTCACGTAAGTTCTTATCAAATGCTTTGTTTCGAACAAATATAAGATGAAACCCTACCTACATGTATTTGAGTGGCTCTTGCACATGTTTGGACATGGTCATCCTACTCTGCTATTCATTCACTGTCTATACTCCTGGTATATATCAACTGATCTGTCTCTTGACCTGTCCTTATCAATCCTCTTTCCTGGTTGAAGTGTGACTGCGATCTGACTTATCAGTTCTCTTGTCCCACCAGCTTGATCTGCTTATTTTGTTCCCTATTCCAGTCAGTTACATCCTTTGACTTCTCTAAAGAGTAGCTTTTCAAAGTAGCCACACACTATAGATACCAGCCATATCCCACAATGTATCTTATTGGTTGGTGTCCTGCTACTTGTACTCTTTTTTTTTTTTTTTTTTTTTTTTTTTTTTTTTTTTTTTTTTTTTTTTGTTTGTCTTGCTGTTTTTTTTTTTTTTTTTTTTTTTTTTTTTTTTTTTCATTCCTGGGCTTCCCTTAGGAAGTCCTGCTGAGGAACTACAGACCTCTCTTCTCTGTTCTATGGACTAACAATAGGGGGAAACTCAGGGTTGCCATCTTGCATTTTTATTTCCAGTCTTGAGATTTTTGGGGAGTTTCTAAGCCCCTGACAACTGGACTCATGTTTTAACTGAGACAGTCAGATGTGTGTATATATAAACATGTTTTTAGCCTTCATAGCTGCAAAGAAAAAAACCCTGAAAACACGAAACCTTAAATCTCTAACAGCAGAAGATGAGCAGAGCTTCATAATTTATTTTAGTCATTTTTAAACTGATGTGATCTAAAAATTAGTCTTGTTTATTTTGGGGATATGACTCAGGATTACTGGCTGCTGGATGAGCAGCTACAGGATCCATTGGGAGATGCTTCAGATTTGTCAGTGGTGCTTCTACTGGTGAGTTGAGACAGAATGGAGCTCCTACTCCAGGCTTGGCAGTGTAACTAGAGTAGTTAGTCATAGCCAATGCAACACCATAATATGTTGTATTCAAATTCTAAAGTTTTTCTTTGCAACTTTAAGGGCTATTTTTTAACAAAGTAAATTAAGGTGCTTTGCAAATGTGT
>NW_005842203.1:1797792-1815175 GCF_000455745.1 Alligator sinensis | reverse complement strand
TCCCTAGGGAAGTGAGATTTTTCTAAGACTGTCATGGAATAACAGTGATCTCTAGGAACTAACTTCCCAACCTGACCCACAAGACAGAAACCCTTCTAGTGGTTCTGGTGACCTGTCACACACACAACATGATCCAGAAAGATTGATAATTGCCTACTACTACAGAGTTAATGACTGAACCCTGGGCACTGCACCTTAGCAGCCAGGAAAGATAGTATAACATAAAAGCATGTGAATATGCAATCAAATAATACGTTTGATAGCATCAGCAGATTTTTCAGTCAAGGAATTTTCCACAACAGATCATATGTGCTACATATAAAATTAAAGGAGTTGGAACTAGAATTAAAAAATGCCATTTTATTTGGAGATGTTTCCTCTCCTATAAAGAAGCAGATGAGTACAACTGTTCAGAACTTTGAAACAAACAAACAAAAAAGTGTGAGAGAGTCGGAGTTGGAGTGGTATGGTAAGAAGCAGGGTGCATGGTAAATGGGCTGTCAGCTGTGGTTTAAAATTATTTGCTTTGTGAACAGCCTTTCTGTGTTCCCCAGTTTGCCTTGCGCATATGTTTATTAGATGAATAAAGAAAAGATTTACAAATTTTCTGTTGTGGGTGACTTGCTGCCTTGCTACATGTTGTGGTTATTGTTTAATTACTGTTCTAAGTAATTTTTGTTTCCTTTTCTCTCGGGTTAGAACTGAAACTCACACACTTTGATGGGAATTTTACCATTAATTTCAGTGGCTCCAGGAACAGGCTCTAACTGGCCAGGGTTTCCTCCATGAAATATTCTTTAATTGCAGGTGTTTGCACATTTGAACAAAGACGGGAGAATTACTCCTGCTCCCCGGGAAGGGGCTGGTTTGCCTCATAGGCAGTATAGCACTTGTTATGATAATCACCAGCACAGGGTGTTCACTGGATGGCAGGAAGTTTAGATAAGCTCAGCCTCTTGAAAATGTGCAGGCAGCACATTCCTCTTGCACTGTGAATACAATAGAGGTATCTTAAAAATAACTTTGTGGCATCTGTATGGCATGACCTCCAGCTTTGGCACACAGCATACTCTATTTCAGTGCATAACCCCGGGAATGAAAAAAAGGCAACACGCTGACATAAAGTATGCACTTATTGGAACTCAATGTGAACAATGCTAATGAAGTTCTGGAATAGCCTGTGCTAAGCTTTTCCAGCCTCATTAAGGATCTTTACCTTGTGTCTCAGAGCTCCTTAATGCTGTAATAGGAGCCTGGACATTGAGAGGATGCAGTCAGTTTGGGGCTGCTGGTAGGTGTTAATCATGATGCCATGAAAAGAGTGCAGATATAATACAAAGTAAACGGTGAAGCCAAAAAGTTCCTTAATTGGTTTATCTACTTAACTGGTATGCAAATAATGATTTTTGTTATGATGTAAGCAGTAGGCAACAAATTGGGACTGGTCTCACATTATACACTTACCCAATATGCATATAAATAGAGTTCTCTGTATACGTGTCTGAATTCCTTCAAGCTTTCCCCAAGAGACTTTTCACTCTCTGTTGCTGTAGAATTGCCTTTTCTTTCAAAAGCTGCTGCTGCCACCAAATTACTTCATGTTTATTGGTGCAGGACAAGCTTGTGTGGACAAGGTGTAGCTGGTCACCTCCCATCAGTGTTTGCTTGCAGAGACCAAGATATTTACCTGTGCCCTGATTCTGTCTCCTCCCTCCCCTCATGCAAGTGCATGCTTCCTGTTATATTCTCCTTTTGCAGGCAGGAGAACCCAATAGTTCACAATATTTTATCTTACTAACAGAGCTACCTAGGAGCATGTTACATTCTTGACAGAATCTAGGGGGGAGGTGAGGAAACACCAATAAAACGTATGATTTGGGGTTTGTGTCAGACCCAGTACTGCAACTGGCTGTTGCCTAATTGGACCACAAGTGGAAGAGACAGTGTTAGCATTGTCACTACCTTTTATTTTTGGTCACTTTGGTCTTTCTGCTCTAAGTGGAAACTTTATTGTCTGCTGCCCCACCTCTATGCAGCCTGTGTGCTCCATAATTGTAGGTGTTAATTAGCATTACTGGCACATCCCGTCAGATTTTATATCGGTACTAGGTGGTTAGCGTTAAACTTGTATGTAGTAGGGCTGTGTGAAATTTTGCTGGCAGTTTTGTTTCGACTCATTTCGAGCTTGAAACAGAGAGCTTTGAAACAGCCTCGAAATGAGGCAAATCGAAATGTTTCAACATTTTCTAAATATTTCGAAGCTCAAGATGGGCTTTCCTGCAGGGAAACAGCAACTAAAGTAAGGAGAGGGAGGGGGAAGAGGAGGGAAGTGGGGCCCTGCTTTCTGCCTTGGTGTCAGTTGAGTGAGGGCACACCTTAACACACACACAGTGTCACCCACCCATGTCATGAGTTTTGTTGGTCAGCAGCTAGAGGTCCAGGGCCCCAGACTCCCCCTGCACCTATCTCCTTGACAGATGGCAGGCTTCGTGGCTGCATCAGGGGCTAGCAGGTCTGCAGTTTTGACACCGCTGTGGCTTAACCCATACACGTGACATGAGTTTTTTGCTTTCAGGACTTTGAGGTGCAGTTTCCTTGAAACCCCTGCACCTATCTCCTTGAAACCTGGCAGGCTTCATGCCCTCAGAAGGAGCTACCATTTCTGCAAATTTCATCCAAATCAGGCCAGAAATGACAAAATTATAGGCTGTTTCGAGCTTCCCCATTATAGCCTATGGGTGAAATGTTGAAACAGCAAAACGGTTTTGACAAGACGAAACGGAACAGCAGTTTCAAATCGAAATGAAATGCAGTTCCGTTGAAACGCTGGTTGAAATGGTACGGTGCCGTTTTGCACAGCCCTAGTATGTAGCTTTCTTTGTGATAGGATTCCTCCACATACAATTATAGAATAATAGAAAATTAGGGTTGGACCATTCCCAACTAGATTATTCCAGTCAGGGCTGTGTTGAGCTGGGCCTTAATCTCCAAGGATGGAGATTCCACAACCTCTCTGGGTAACCTGTTTTAGTGCTTCACCATCCTGCTAGTGAGAGAGCTTTCCTAATATCCAACCTAAACTTTCCTTGCTGCAACTGGAGACAATTGCTCCTTGTTCTGTCATCTGCCATCACTGAGAACAGTCTAGCTCCATCTTCTTTGGAATCCCCCTTCAGGTAGTTAAAGGCTGCTATCATATCCCCTCTCAATCTTCTTTTCTGCAAACTAAATACACCCAGTTCCCTCAGCCTCTCCTCAGAAGTCATGTGCCCCAGCCCCTTAACCATTTTTATTGCCCTGCACTGGACTTTCTCTAACTTATCCATCTCCTTTCTGTAGTGGGGGGCCCAAAACTGGACACAGTACTCCAGATGTAGCCTCACCAGTGCAGAATAGAGGGGAATAATTACTTCCCTTGATCTGCTGGCAATGCTCCTACTAATGCAGCCTAGTCTGCTGTTATCCTTCTTGGCAACAAGGGCACACTGACTCATATCCAGCTTACTATCCACTGTAACCTCCAGGTTCTTTTCTGCAGAGCTGCTGCTTATCCAGTTGTTCCCAAGCCTGTACTGGCGCATGGGATTATTTCATCCTGGCTGCAGGACTTTGCACTTCTTCTTGCTGAACCTGAGATTTCTTTTGGTCTAATCCTCCAATTTGCCTAGGTCTAAGGTCCTAGCCTTACCCTCCAGCGTATCTACTACCTCCCCCCAACCTTGGTGTCGTATGCAAACTTAATGAGGGTGCAATCCATTCCATTTTCCAGATGTTTAATGAAGACATTGAACCTAACTGGCCCCAGGACTGACTTGTGGGGCACCCAGCTTGATACTGGCTGCCAACTAGACGTTGAGCCATTGGTCGCTAGCCATTGAGCCTGACAATCCAGCCAGCTTTTTATGCACCTTACAGTCCATTCATCCAACCCATACTTCCTTAGCTTGCTTGCAAGAATGCTGTGAGAGACCATATTATAAGCCTTGCTAAAGTCAAGGTATATCAAGTCCCCACATCCACAGAGCCAGTTTTCTCATCACAGAAGGCAGTTAGGTTGGGTGAGCATGACGTGCCCTTGGTGAATCCATGCTGACTGTTCCTGATCACTTTCTTCTCCAAATACTTAGAAATGGATTCCTTGAGGACCTGCTCCATGATTTTTTCAGGGACTAAGCTGAGGCTGACTGGTCTGTAGTTCCCTGGATCCTCCTTCTTCCCTTTCTTAAAGATGAGTGTATATGTGCCCTTTTCCAATTGTATGGGATCTCTGCTGATTGCCATGAGTTTTCAAAGATAATGGCCAGCACTTCTGCAATTACATCAGCCAACTCCCTCAGCACCCTTGGATGCATTACATCCAGCACCATGGCCTTGTACATGTCCAGCTTTTTTTAAATAGTCCCTAACCTGTTCTTTCACCACTGAGGGCTGCTCACCTGCTCCCCAACTATGCTGCTTTAGTCTGGGAGCTGACCTTACCTGTGAAGACCGAGGTAAAAAAGGCATTGAGCACTTCAGCCTTTTTTGCATCATCTGTCATTAGGTTGCCTCCCCCATTCAGTAAGGGACTCACACTTTCCCTGACCTTCCTCTTCACCCTCTTCATGCTTAATAGCCAGCATGAACCTAGTGAGAGTCAAACAAATCATCTTCCAATAAGTGCCCCTCACCTCATTCTGTATTATCCCCTATCCTTTGTGTGGGTAGTCTATAAATTGTTCCCAAACTCTCTAGGTCAGCAGATCAGTGTCAGTCTACCAGGCAGTGTCACAGACCAACATACGTCCTTACCAGACTTTAAATCAGAAAGTGTATTGGGAACCAGTGTGATCACAAAGCTATAGACCACCAATGGGTCCATAGTTTTGAGAACCACCAGCCTAAAGGCTCTGTCTTTATCAAGTGCCCTTATATCCTGTGAGCGTCTGTTCCTGCTGGCTAAATTTGGCAATCTGAATATAAATTTCCTTGCTCAACTAGTTCTTTTAGCCTCAGCTACATAACATGAGGAGCCTGTAATAATGGCACAGGCATAATATAGTAGAATGTCAGAGAAGTTTGACCTTAAAACACAGTTCATTAGAACATGAAGTAATGCTGAGTAGAGGAAAATTCAAAAATTTCTTGGCTGTATAAAGCAGAGCATTAAATAGAGTGATAAGCTTGTGTCAGGCTTCCCTGACATTTTTTGGTAGTTCAATTGCCTGTGTTCTTTATGAAAAACTGTAGAAAATCAAATATCAATGGGAAAGTAGTGATTTTCAAATGCAATAAAAGCCTCATAAATATTTATTCACTTCCTTACCTTTTTTAATGTATACATATTTTGCAGAGAAAAGCTTAGCTACAACCCTTCTCAAGAAAACTGATACAGATTCATTAACACTTGTGAGTACCTAAACCATTCAGGGAGCAAAATACAATACCTCATAACTTAAATTATTTGGTTGGAGACAACAAACACTGCTTGAAATTCAAATACAAGTAAACTTCTGTTTGGTGCCCAACAGTAGAGGCAGTTTTACACCTGACTTAAATTAGTGCTTGTAGGGAAAATTTTGTGCCAAGGTAAAGAGGAGCAAATTTCTATTAGTTTCACTTCTGCTAGGAATATTTTTGCATTCTTTTTTAATCTTTTTTTTTTTTTTTTTTTGTATATTCTACCTACTAAGACAGGGGTCAGTGATCTATAGCCTGTGAAGTCACTGGATTTGGCCTGTGGAATGGAGGCTTCAGAGGCATTTGGCAGTGGGAGTTTTGCCTGTACCGTGTTGTGCCA
The DNA here is from genome assembly GCF_000455745.1 of Alligator sinensis. Lineage (NCBI taxonomy): Eukaryota > Metazoa > Chordata > Crocodylia > Alligatoridae > Alligator > Alligator sinensis. The sequence continues at coordinate 1,809,396 of NW_005842203.1, read as the reverse complement.
CAGCTGGGCAGCCAGGCACTTCCCCCCCCCCCTTCCCACTGTGCTGCAGCTGAGCAGTGGAGAGAAGCAGCAGCTACCAGGTCTTAGTGCTGGCCTGCTGTGGACCTGAGCTGGATCATTCTGGTCTGCCGTCGGAAAATAATGCTGATCCTTGCATTAAGAGAGTTTAATGCAGCACAGTTGGGCATGTCTGGGGGCATCAAGGTTGTAGAGAGCATAACTGAACCCACTCTGTGTACATGAAGTAGGATGCAGCCTACAATTAACATGATTAGATAACTATTTTTCAAAGAATACAGTATCTTCTATAGCTTTGAATGCAGGCATAGTATCTTGTAATTCTGTTTCCTTCTTTTCTATTCACTTTGGATCATAATGACAGTAAAATCAACATTTCCCTATTATTAAGAGAGCCTCCATTATTCTCTTAATTCTGAGAGAGGCTGTACTCTTACTGTTCTCCATCTTGCATTGACTTCAGTGGGAGTTACAGGTATTTGGGACCTGTTAGGTTAGAGCCAGATTAATTTATCTTTAGCCCCAAAAAGGATAAGGGATTTAGTCCCTGTGACAGGATCGGTACCCGAGGGCTGTCATGGCACCCCCTAGTGGCTGCCCTGATCCTGTCAGATCCTTGCTTCTGCTTCCCAGGGTCTCCCCTTACTTCCTTACCTGCTGCACTTTGTTGTTGGAAGTAATAGAGGCGGCTGTCCGAGGAGGTTGCTGAGCCTGGGTAGTCTCTCCCACTTTCTCAGTGTTCGTTCCCCCAGGCCTTACATGCCTTAAGGGCTTAATGGCCTCTCTCCACCCCTACATCCATGCCCATGTCGCTCAGGTGTTACTCTGGCCGCAGACTGGTTCTTTTGTAGAGGCCTCAGCCTTCTGGGCTTTAGCCTCCCTTTTCTCTGGCTGCAGACTTCTAGCCTTGGCCCACTGATTTTGAACTTGGTTCTCAGCCTTAGCTCTCCCTGCCCACGTGAAAGCTGCTCTTGGCTCAGCCCAGCCCTCTCTGACATCTCTGGCCCAGGGAAAGGCAGCATGCAAGTCTGCCTCTTTCTGCAGCGTTTAGGCTTTAGCCCCACACAACCCACCGGGTCTCCAACTCTGACAGGTCTGTAGGCTGGATGTCCCTATAGCACCCCTGTGGCCTCCAGTGCACCCCTTACAGCCACATGCAGTCCTCCAGTATGATCTGAAAATAAACATATAATAGCACAACTAAAACACATGCATACTGCCTTCACAAAGTTGGCATCTCAGAAACTATAATGCCTAGGGCTTAACCTGTCTCATCCCAATGGATATCCTGGTCTCCCTGAACACTGCTTCCCTGCAGTCAACTTCCCTGTGGGAGCTCCTGACACGGCAGCCTGCAGGGCCTGACTGCCTGCTCGGGCTCCGGGGCACGGCTTACCTGGGAGTCCCACCTCCTTACAATCACATGCCTTCCCCTTGCCCTGCACAGACAGGCATTTTCACTTTCTTAATTAAGTATGTGCTTCAGCCACTGTGTCCTCTTAAAGTGACAGAAGCCCTCAACTCCTTGGTGTGGGTTCCTTCTGCATGGACCAACTGATTCAGTTCCCCCTTTCCTGGCCCAGTGTTCTCTGACAGTCCTCCCCTGGATGCCATCTGTCAGAGCTTCCTGCCTTCCTGTGAGCTATTTGGCACAGGCTCCAGGTGAGCTGACTAAGTCTTCCTCCCTCTTCTTTGCCTCCAAGTAACAGGTTTCACATCCCCTGTTACAGCACCCCACCCAAAAATTGTGTAGAAACTTTTCTGACTTACAACTTCAAAATGTCTCATAACAGTTCTCAAAGTTTGTCATTCTATCCCCGGGTATCAAAAATTGCACTTACGGAGAACAGGATGGTTCATATACACAGTGTGGTAGAGACCTTTTCATTTATGGTGGTGATTCTCAACCAAGTGCCATGTGATCCTTTTAAGTATTCTGCAGGGTGCAGCTCAATATTAGCACAACTTGATGTGCAAATACCAGCACAGGATTAATAAGATAAACCCAGACATTTAAATTAGGAATCTATAGTGTCAAAAACATTCTGACCCACTGTGAGCTTTCTGAGGTATTTGCCTTTATTTTTCTCATGTCAAAAAACTAGTGAAAACTAAGAGCTGGCATTTTATGATGGGTGCCTTGATTCCAGAAAGTTTGAGAACCACTGGTGTAAGTTTATTGTACTCTGACTTTTCTGACTGTAGTCTGGATATAGTTTAAATATAACTTTTTAAATATAACTTTTTCAGCACCTATCTCTGAAGGGAGGGAACATACCTTTTTATAAGAACTCAGTATTATTTAATGGCGTTCATCCCATAGAGCAGAAAATCACTAAGAAGACTAGAAGAATTTTAAAGTGCTAGGAATGTATTATAGCATCTATATATGCTCAGGTTGTCATAAATGGCAAAGATTTAATTGGGACCTTTAGGCTATATCAGTTATTTAATATTATTTAGATAATATGTGTGCCTTTGTGCACAACTACAATCATTTTTGGTCTCTGATTGGGTCTGAACAATCACAGACTGTAGCATGTGTCTGCAATCTAAAGAGACAACACATCAATAAAAGGTGGAGGAAGAGGATCCAATGTACCACGGGTGGCTACAGCTGGGTTTGAAAACATCACATTTGTTTTTATTTATATTAACTTAGTTTCTTTGGGAGAGGGTCAGAAGCAGTTGGGGAAGTTGAATCGGGAGAGGAAGGGACCGTCAAATAGAAGAGAGTGGATAAAGGGAGAAAGAAACAGGAGAGAGACCATCGCCTTGATGTTCTAGGTTGGTCCTTCTGTACTCGGTTTGGAAAAGGAAAATGTCGGTATTTATTGAAAATAGAACTAACAGCAACAACAATGAAAATGCCTATATTAGATTTCTTATTTTGAATCCCTTTATGCAGTGGTTTTCAACCTGTAGTCTGCAGACTGTCTAAAGGGTCTGTGGAAGATGCCTATGATCAATCAGAAGTTTGTGAATACCCTCACTTACAATTCAAAGGGGTCTGCATTTCCATTTGAAATTTTTTAGGGGTCCACAAATGAGAAAAAGATTGAAAACTGCTGTCCTTATGCATTATATAACTTAAGTACATTGGTGAGTAACTGACATATCAACCTCTGCAAACAGTGTTGGTGGGAATATTTACAATGACTTGGGAGGGAGGGACCCCTCTGATTAGAAGAGGCTTGCTCTTTTATAGCCACGCACTGCCAGTATAACTACCAGCCTAACATCCACATAGTGCATAGAGCTCAGTGTATCCACCTTGAGAATGAAGGCATGAACCAACTTTGACTAGATTTGAGCTGATGTCTCCAGGGAGAGTAAAAATTTAAACCAGATGTTTAGACCACTAAGCCATGACCTCCAGAAGAGTTTGAAAGGTCCATTACTCCTGTGAGTACTTTCTCTTATTTTCTTTTTAAATCAGTATCACTTTTTACAGAAAATGTGTTGGCCAAGCACTCTGCAGCCCCAATACCTTCCCTTTTGCTATACACTGAAAAGCTCTTATTGCCTCAGGGCTTTGTGAAAGGCAGTAGACATTAGCTAGCTATAGGAAAAATACCATTTTTCCCCTTGGTAGTTTTTTATTTCTCCAAGTTGTAGGGGCACATATTGCTAAATATTTCTACAGAGATGTAATATTGGAAGAAAAGTACAACTTTTTTCTATCAACCTTCAGAGCTGTCTGATGTGCACAGCTATCAATAACCTTATCTTAAAGGTAAGAAAATGGGGAAACTAAATGATGTTATGCCAGATTGTGTTTTCCTGGGTCTTCTGGCTCTTATTTTTCTCTCAGTCATTCTATCTGTACACACAGTCCTCTACTTAGAGCGTTTCGAGTTACAACATTTTGCACTTACAATGTTTATAAATTGACACCCTGTTTCAACTTTCTGACATCAGTTTCGACTTTACAATGCTTGATCCGATGCGACGCCATGCCAGTGAACAAGTTTGCTGTGTCGCGCACCTCTCTGGATAACATCTGTCCAAACTTCCTTGCACACTTTTTTTTTAAAGAAAGCAGCCGAGACTCCAGAAAAACCTGCAGCCAAGACTCCTGAGAAAACTCCAGCCAAAAACCCTTCAAAAATTCCAACCAAGAGCCCTTCAAAAAGTCCAGCAAAGTCACCTCAAAGAAGTCCTTCCAAATCAATATGATTGTTATTTACAATATAAATACATTAATGTAGCTATATTACTCATCTATAATTGATCAAGTACAAAATTCTGGGGTATTTTGGTGAAAATAGGGTATTGGGCTTTGGTTCAGGAACCAATCCCCCATTTATAACATTGTTTCTTATGAGAAAATTGGTTCCAAGTTGGAACGTTTCGACTTAAGACACGGTTTTCAGGAACCAATTGTGTCATAAGTCCGAGGACTGCCTGTAATATCAACTTTAAAGTATTTCACCAATAACCTATAGGCAAAGGATGTCAGACTCACCCTGGGCCCCAGGCTGGACGCAAACCACAGGGGCTTCTCTCAGATTGGATATGTGGAGCCAGAAGCACCTGTGCCTAGTCCAGGTCCAGGGCTACTGACACAAGTCCGTAAGTGAGTGGCAGTGGGGGTCCAGGAGCAGGCAGGGGCACGGGTCAAGTATTGAGTATCAGCGTAGGTTGGGGAGTTGGGTGGCAGTGTGGGTTGTGGGGGAGTGGACAACAGTGCAGGTCGGGAGAAGTGGGCGGCAGTGTGGGTTGGGGGTAGAAGACGGCAGTGAGGCAGGCAAGGGCTGGATCTGCACAGCCTTCACTTGTCCCACTGGTGCTGATAGCAATGTTCATCAGGGTCCGGGGACCCTGAATTTTGCAGCAGCAGGGCATGCTTCACTGGTCACGCCCCTCAACTTCTGGTAGCTAGCTGGCTGCTGGTGAGCCAGATGGAACAGTTCTGTGCGCTGGATCCGGTCCTTGGGCTTTATGTTGATGCCCCTGCTGTACGGGTTTGGGGCTTGTTAGAGGTTCTAAAAAAAAAATAAAAAAAATAGAAATTACTCTGGCAGCTGGTACTTGAACTCAGGATTCTCCTACTGCACCACAGAATGAGGCTCCCTCAAGTTTGCTCTTCTGCTGGTTCCATTAGCTAAGAAGGTTCTTAGTTTCTCAGAGTGTGGAATGGAGGGCATGCTCATTCAGATAACTTTATAGCCTGGTATTTGGGCAACTCTCTTTGGGAAGTGGGAGGTATGGGTTTGAATACTTTCAGGCTAAGGAGGACCTAGAACCCCGGTCTTCTACCTTCCAAGCAAGTGTTCTAATTCTTAGTCATAGTGCACAGGATGGATGTTGCTACCACAGCATCAGTGTGCTCAATTCTGAGTTGCTGAAATTGCCTAATGATCAGCCTGAATCAAGCAACTAACCCAGGGTGGACAAAATACAGCCTCTGGGCCAGATCTGGCATGCCAAGAAATTTTTTTCTGACTCTGTCTGGTTCTATCTGCCTGGCCCAGTCACAGGGGGCAGCCCGGCCATGGTACATGTGACCTGTGCTGCTGCCCCTGGGTGTGGGGTGGGATGGAGGCAGCACTTCCATTGGACCCAGCTCTGCTGTCCGGGCACCCTGGCCTATCTGCCCTGCACCCATCACTGTGGGTGCCAGCCTGGCAGGCAGGGTCTCTGTGGAGACTGGCTTGGGACCCTGCAGGAAGGGTGCGCTTGGCCAGGGAGATGGCAGATGGGATGGGGCTGCGGGTAGTTGGGGAGCAGTGTCTGACAGTGGGATGGGTGGGCGGGGCTGGGATCATGGGCACTGACAGTGTAGGGCCAAGGCCTGGGGCAGAGCCACAATCTACTCTCCGCACGTCAAGCACCGATTCCTAAGGCAGGGACGTGCAGGGAGCAGATTGCAGCTGTGCCCCAGCCCTGTATTGTCACTGCCCCGCGAACCTGGTCCCACCTGCCCATCCTGCTCCTAGATGCTGCTCCCTGCCCACCTGTGGCCCCATCTTATCTGTTGGCTGAGTGAGCCTTGCCCACAGGGGTCCTGGCCAATCTCCATGGAGAACCTGCCTGCCCACTCCATTCAGTGCCCCCAGTGGTGGGTGCAGGCTGGACAGACTGGCACTAGATAAGATCAGTTGCCTCCCATAACCTCCTGCCCTGCAGCATAGGCCCGGGTCTGCACCCCCCCGCCGCGCTGGGCTGGGTCAGCATTCCACCCCTCCCCTGTGGCCTGCAACAGATCACCAAAACTCTTTAAGTGGCCCTCTGGCCCAAATAATTGCCCATCCCTGTATTAACCTGTGGAGCAGTGGGGAGGGAGTTCATATCCCCTGCATTTTGAGCTGGCCAAGAGGTACTTCATTACAGTGCCTGGGTGCTCTGAATCACTTTTCAGAGGTGTCTTAAGTGCCTCTGTTGACTTCATAGGGATCCTAAGTACCTCAGTCTGTAGCTTGGGCTCACCCTTCTGGTGCAAGGTACCCATTTTTAAGCATTGCATTGTGTAAGCAGAGGCACCTGCAAGACTGATCTCTATCTGGCTTTAACTTTCCTGATCTCCATTACTCCATCTGCAGGCATAGTATGAGACTTTATTACATGAAAAATGTTAAATACTGACATTGAGAATAGTCATGTAGGAGATTCGATCTGGCCTTAAGCCCTGACTCCACAAAAAATGTTGTCTCTATTGCATAGTTTAGCTTAGGTGGCTGGCATTCAGAATAGAGTGGCAGGTATATCAGCATTCTACAGCAAAGCCTCAACTCTGCTGGGTGTCCTCACTGTGTCTTGCATATCCCCTTGTTCTTTATGCTGAGATGCTGTAGGATCCTTTCTCAGTCAGTTGTAGAACATGGGTTTTTCTCTCTGGAGGAATTGTGCGAAGGGTGTAGGAGAGGGTTGTCCATGAGCGTTCTGATGTTCCAGGTCCTGAAAATGATTGTGCATCTTCATTGGTATTTTCAACCACAGTAAGGGTGATCCCATTGAGCGTGGTTATCCATTCAGGAAGAAATACAAAATACTGTATTAGTATGCTTAGGGCACCTTTTCTAGCCCCCATCTCATGTGGGGTGAGCAGAGCAGATCCTGAAGAGGGTTGCTCAGTCACAGTTATGGCTGCTGACTCACTGCTGTCTCATCCAAGTGGTAGACGACCTTGTAACTGCTGTCTTCATGCCAGCTTATGATGAGCAGCTTCCAGTCCTCATTATTCTTCTTGGTGATTTCAGCACCAGAGTTGGAAGGGACTCTAACCGTTGAAATGGAACCATTAGCAAGGAAGGAGTAGAAAAGTTCAACTCAAATAGCATCCTCCTCTTGACCAAATGTGCAGAAAGTGGACTCACCATCACCAATATCCTGTTCCACCAGAAAAACAGGCCAAAGACATGGCAACACACACAATCTAAGTATCGGCACCTGATTGACTATGTGATTGTCTGTGCCTGGGATTGCAAAGTTGTCCGCATCACCTGAGCTATGCTAGGAACTGACGGTTGCTGGTCTGATCACTGACTCAGCTGGTTTATATCTCTCAACCTGGCTGCCAAATGATGGCTGCAGCAGAAGCAATGCTGATGGAAGATCAACATTGAAGGACCCAAGCAAGCAAGACCTCTTCCACCAGTGCCTCAATGAAAAACTGGTGAATTCCAGTCAACAACAGTGGGAGAATGTCAACAGCATGTGTGGTTCCCTCAAGGCCACCGTCATTAGGGCCTGTGAAGAGACACTTGGATTCTCTACCAGGAAACATCAAGACTGGTTTAGTGAGAGTGAATGGGAGATCCAAAAGTTGATCAATCATAGGCGCAAGGCCTTTTTGCTTGGCAAAACAATGCCAACTCCAAGCAAAAGAAATTGAATCTCCAGTAAGCCAAGACAGAGGTCCAAAGGAGGACCTGCGATATGAAGAACAAATAGCAGGAAGACAGGGCTAAGGAGATTCAACATCTTGGTTACATCCACGATATGCAGTTTCTTCAGTGCTACCAAAGTCATCTACTGTCCAAGCACTCAGATACAAACCTCCTCAAGACCTAAGGATAGAGGAGACTTGATCAAGGAAAAGGGAGCCACCCTCGTAGGCAGGAACATTTTGAAGATCTTCTCATCGAGACTCTGCTGTTGATGAGAGTGTTCTCAATTCCATCCTGCAACACCCAGTCAGAGATGATCTCAGAGTCCATCCAACCCTTGACGAGGTGAGGAAAGCCATGAAGCAGAGAACAACAAGGCATCTAGAGTGGATGGAATCCCCGTGCAAATCTTCAAACTGGGTGAGAGGAGCTCACATCATAGCTTCATGCCCTCATCTTAAGTATTTGGAATGATGAGGAAAACCTAGATGACTGCAGGGATGCCATGATTGTGACAGTCTTCAAGAAGGGAGACAAGTCCAATTGTTGAAACTACAGGGGGATCGCTTTGCTGTCCACCATAAAAAAGATCATTGTTAGAACCCTCCTGAACTGTCTCCTTCCACTTACTGAAGAGGTCCTCCGGGAATATCAGCATGGGTTAAGGCATCAAGAGGCACAAATGACATGATCTTCATAGCTCACCAGCTGCAGGAGAAGTGCCAGGAACAACATAAGCCTCTCTAGATGTCTTTTACCTCACAAAAACTTTCAGCTCTCTCAGCTGAGAAGTGTCGTGGAGGATTCTTCTGAAGTATGGATGCCCTCCAAAATTTGTCATCATGCTCTACCTGCTTCATGACCATATGCGAGCGGTAGTTCTCAGTAATGGATCTATTGCAGATCCTTTTGAGGTTAAAATGGGGGTTAAGCAAGGCTGCATCAACACTTTTCTCAATATTCCTTGCCGCGATACTACATCTGATTACCAACAAACTTCCAGCCAGAGTGGAGCTAAACTATCGAATGGACGGTAAGCTGTTTAACCTCAGCTGAGTCCAAGCCAAAACCAAGACCACACTGACCTCAATCATTGAGCTTCAGTATGCTGAGGATGCTGTAGTGTGAGCCCACTCAGAAGCAGACCTTGGGGCCATTGTTGATGTCTCTGCTGATGCATACAAAAAATAAGACTAATGCTTAACAGTCAGAAGACTAAGGTTCTCTACCAACAAGCTCCTAATTACAAGTCCCCAGCTTCAGTAATCCAGATCCACAGTGAGACTGGAGAACGTTGAGTGTTTCTTGTACCTCGGAAGCCATCTTTTGCAGAAGGCTGACATAGAAGAAATCCAGCATTGCCTCAAATGTGCAAGGCCTTTGGATGCCTGAAGAAACAGCTGTTTGAAGATCACAATGTCAGATCCGAAACCAAGGTCATGGTTTATCAAGCAATCATGATCCCCACCTCGCTGTATGGAGCTGAAACATGGATAATGTACAGGAGACGCATAAAGTTGTTGGAGAGGTGCATGACTGCTGCCTGTGGAAGATCCTCTGAATCCAGTGGGAAGAGAGATGCACCAATGTTAATGTCCTCCTGAAAGCAACCACCACTAGTATTGAGGGCAATGGTCATCCAGCATCAACTTCGTTGAGCGGCCATGTCATCTGGATTTCTGACTCCAGACTCTCGAAGCAAGTTTTAAGTTTTATTCTCCTAGCTTAGCCAAGGTGTACACTCAAGAGGAGGGCAGAGAAAGAACTTTAGGGACATCCTTAAAGCCAACTTAAAAAAATACAACTTCAATGTCAACTCGTGGATACTATCACCCAGGACTGCTCCAAATGAAGGAAGACTGCTGCAGGGATCTCAGTACTTTAAAACTTCACAACAACAACAAAAGGTAGTAAGGCGGGAGTGGCAGAAACTGCATGTTGCAGACCAAATCAAAAGTCCAGCACCACCCACCCCACACAGAAACACATGTCTGAGCTTCATTAGAGTCTGTCAATCCTGGATAGGCTTCATCAGCAATCTTTGGACGCACAAATAAGACAATCATGGAAGAAAATCATCCTCAGCTGCGAGGGATTGCCAAAGAAGATAGCAGAACTGTCAGCACTTCAGGTGCAATTCCAAGTTCCTGTGTGTGATAAAGCCCAACTTAAATATTAACTGGTACTCCCTACTGTCCAAGAAGCATTGGCTTAAAACTTAAATAAGCCCATGTGTTTGGATTTGGATAAAACCAGGTAAAGGAATGTGGGCTAAAGCTGCAGCATAGACCAGGGGTGTCAAACATATGGCCTGGTCTGTGGAGCCCTGCCACCTGGCTCCAGGTGCTGCCCCTGGATCTGATCAGATCCAGAGGGGGCACAGCATGTGCCCTTGGCGTGGGGCTGGTCTGTGGGCTGGTTCTGGCCCACAGACCCTCCCCCCACTTGCTTCTCCAACCCCAGGATACCTGATTCAGCTGTTGCTCCAGCTGGTCTGGGACCTGTGCTGCCTGTGGCACCTGTGAGCACCACATGCAGCATAGGCCCCAGACTGGCTGGAGCAGGTGCCGTGTGTGGCATGTGTCCCAGAGCGTGTGGCACAGTATGATTGGGGTGGCCATTACATGCAACATGGCTGCCATTCCCACCTGACTGCACTGCATGCGGTGCCTGTTACAGCCAATATGGGATCTATGCTGCATGCAGTGCAGGTCTAAGATTGGCTGGAGTAGCTGCCAGATCAGGTATGCTGAGAAAGGGAGAGGAGGAAAGTGAAGGGAAAGGGGCCCGTGGGCCATAGTGGGCTCATGAACTGGCCCTGCACCACTCATTTAGCCTGTATAGGGTAGACATACCCTTAGGCTATGGGTTATTGTTAGGCAATAGAGGAGTATTGTTCCTGTTCCCTGAAATATTTGGAGTTTTTCCATAAATAATTCAGAAAAATAAGAAACAGACCTGGTGCAGTGGGTGTGGTTATAGAGTGTAACTGAGACCCTCAGTGTAACTTCTTGGTAAGAGCCTATGCAAGTGTTGTGTGTGTTCATTTGCAGTGTTTTTTACTAGATCACTGTTAATCAAACCCAACTCAGTTTTCACGGGAACACTTTCAAGCACTTTTCAGCCAAGTTTTTTCTGTACTAAAAGTGTGATTCTGATACCTCACACAGAATGAATGGCTCCTTACTCTGTAAGTAATCCCATTGATATTAGAAGTTTGTGGAGGAAGTTGTTACTCATCCTTAGTAAGGGCATCAGCACTGTACGTGAAGTTTTTTTTTTACTACCATTTCTTTTGATTTTCTTTCCTTTCAGATTTGGGATATATTTCTCATACATACTTATACTTCCACCTATTTCTTATACTTTGATATACTTCTCATACAAGTTTTGTTCAAACTTTCAAAGTGTTCATAGTCCTTTTTTAGTGGTCTGAGCATGGCAAACTTTATGTCCTCAAATTTTAGGAAGTTATGAGTGAATGAAAACAAGTGCTAAGAATAGAAACATAAGCAGCCTTAGTTATAGGATTTAGCTCTGCTCCCTCGGATAGAGAAATGCATGAATATGACTTAACCCAATGCATCAGATTTATTTTTCCAAATTAGCCATGGCCTTTATGACATCACAGGAAGCAGAGGCTTTGAGCAGGACATGCCTAATGATTAAAATAGATTTTAATAATTTAATTTAGGTTATGTAATATTCAATTTATATAAAAAAACTCCTCAAAGTTCATTTAAACTATATGTTG
>NW_005842203.1:1776028-1797761 GCF_000455745.1 Alligator sinensis | reverse complement strand
CTGAATTATCAGAGTACGCTGTTGAAAGTCATCTTTCTTAACTGTTTGAAAGCCATTAAAATGCAACTGTACTCCCAACATTAGTTTGAAAATTTAATCACAATGTGATTTTAGGCATTTATTTTGATGAAGATTATAAATGCTGTTTTCGGTATGATCTATTTAGAAGGGTGAAAAATATTTAATAACGAATATGTGATGCTAGGAAATTTTATAAACTTTTCATTTAATGTTTATGACTATATAATATACTGTGATGGTTTAAAATGAAGCTAGTAGTGACTTGTGCAGCCATCTGTAATGAATAAAAATGCTGAACTGTTTACTGTCACATTATGTTTACAGCATAGAGAGTGGGTATCTTCAGACAAATTTTGGATATAAACTTATTGATGTACTGATGCCAGTGCTAATGCCATGGAATTATTTCTGATGCATTTTATTTTGTGCTAAATTATATCCTTTCATACCCAAACTCTATTTGATTGCCTGGTATGGCTTTCTGGCTGGCTAGAATTTCCATGCTAATTTATTAACACAAACAGTTGAGAGAAACTGCCAATTTCTGGGACCCCCTTTTGGCCTTCTTCCACAAAACTGAGTAGGAGGAGAGGGACTAAACCAAATAATCATGACCTGTCTTCTTCCCACATCTCCTTAAACATAGGCTTTCATGGAATTGCTGAGATGTTTCTCCTGGTGTTTGTCTTAAGGGCTTGAGGTGTCCCAAGAATGTTTGGGTGACTTCTATTTCATATTTAAACTGGCTTTTGAACATGTAGGGCTAGTTGCTTATCTTCTGTATGTTAGTGCAATTCCACTGGTGCCCAGCTGAAGATCTGGTTCACGTTTTGGTGGTGAGAAATCTGATTTCAGCTGGGGACTGAGGAAGCCCAGCAGTGTTGAAAAGAACAAATTACACTATAAGCACTGTATGGGATGATATATTTTCCTAGAGTCAAAAAGCCAAAGGTGCACACATGCAGACAAAATCTCATTTATAAGCTGCCTTTCATTTCCTTTATAGGGAATTAAAAAAAAATGAAATTGGGAGCACCATTCATAACTGTTGGAGTGTCTCCTTTTGACTAGGGGTACACGGATAGAGATTTTTTTTCGGCCGATACCGATAGCCGATTTTTAAGGAGGCATATCGGCCAATACCAATCCGATTTCCGTTATGCATCCTGGCAAACTAAAGAGCAGTGTCAGGCTGATAAGTCTTTTGTGGTGGAAGGGGAGTGTGGGGGAAGGGAAGGGGTGTGGGGGTGCAGATCAAGGCCCCTGCGTTGAGGGAGGGAGTGGGGCTAGGGCAGGCACTGCCCAGCCAGGGCGGGTAGGGGTTGGAGCTGTGGCTCATCTGGGGGTGCAGGGGGATGGCTCCCACTACTGTGTGCATCCCAGGAGGGCACAGGAGGCACATGCCTCAAGATCTGTACACAGGGCAGGGCAGGCTGCCGCTGTGAGCTGGAGCCAGGGCTGTGTCGGGCTCTTCCCAGCAGGAGCTGGGCCAGCTGATCTCAGGGCAGGCAGCAGTGGTGCTGGGAGGGAGGTTACGGGGGGGGCCGCAGCCCCCCACAAATTCACCATAGGCTCCCCAACCCACCTCCCAGAACCACCCCCCCCCTGCCGTAAGTGCAGCCTAGCCCAGCCCTCCACTGGGAAGAGCCTGGTGCAGCTCCTGGAGCGGGGGGCCCCCCCCCCCCCCCCCCCCCGTGTCCCCTGGATGAGCCACGGCTCCATCCCATGCACCCCCAGCCCCAGTTGGGCAACACCTGCCCCTGCCCCATTCCTCCCCCATTGTGGGAGGCGTTGATCTTTGCCCCCATGCCCCTTCTCTCCCTCCTCCCCTTCCACCACAACAGACTTACCAGCTGGCTGCACCTCACCAAGCTGCTGGGCTGTGCTCCTCTCTGCCTACATGCTGCACTTCATGGGGCATTTAGCAGCCACATGATCGGCCACATCGGGCAAAAAAAGCTGATTTCCGACAGAGTCAATTTTCTTTATATTGGTGCCGATCCAATATCAGACCGATGTATTGGTGCACCTCTACTTTTGACTTATCAGGCATTCTGTTCGGATATGTAGAAATGAAGAAGTAGTACAGTTCTGGGCTTGACATTGTCAGTGTCCTGCAATTTCTTTCTTCCAAAAAAGGCTGGAGATAAGCAAATTCATAATTTTTAGAAAAAGAAACATAAAAGGGTAATTTTATTCTAAATTATAGAGCCTGCACCATCATTTTCAAAGCTGTCTGATATTATTTTAAAAAGAAGAATGCATTATTCCTTTTTTGTGACACACAATAAATATGCTATTTTTGCCCTTAAATATGTATGTTAAAGGAAGGCAGGTAGAGAGAATGATTTGACTCACACAAGTAAGAATGAAGTAAGAAACCTTTTTGTGTGTAGTTTGCTCTTACAAATCTGGTTAATGATAGTGATGAAAAAGTTGTTGTGTAGGTTATCATAAGTCACAGGGAAAAAGAGCTGGTAGATTCTCCTCAGTCCCAAGTGCATACATTTCCACATTGTATAGAAAATAATATACCTTCTCAGTTCTCGATACTTAACATTCTTCTTAATCTTCTCACCATTGATCTAATACCAAAGAAAAATATTTTCAGCAGATGGGAGTTTCTTTCTGCTGCTGTTTGCTCTGTAATGCCTATTAACCTCTTCTGAGAGTTGCTAAGTGAAGATTTGATGGCTTGCTTCACCAGTTTTGAATATGCATATAAACCCTTCCTGTAAATAGAGTAGGGTGAATTCCCTCCAGTAGAAATACTGAGATGTAACATCAATAAACGCTTGTATTATTCTGTCACATCTATCTGGACGGGGGGTGAGGGGGAGGTGTTAAAATAATTTGAGTTCGCTGTTGACCATGACATAGGAAGGGGAGTCATTCAGAATGTCAGAAGTGCTTGGGACATGTGCTTAGTAGTCTTACATCTTTTTGTAAATACCTATCTTACATTCCTACTGTTTCCTTCCAGGGAAGATTCCCCTTCCTGGAGTCTAGCTGAGGAATAAACCCAAATCTTCTGTATTCTTTCCACTGCTCATAGCTTCCTGAAGTAGCAGTCAAGGCAGAGCAGAAGAAAATCTTGTTGCTATTTCCCCAACCAAAATAGATCCCATGGAGCTTTAAGAAAATGTGCAGTGACACACAGATATGCAGACTGTGTATCACAGTTGTACTGACTTTTAAGAATATGTACATAGCAGATTGAATACCTGAAGCTCCTGCTGATGCTGCGCAGAGCCAGGATTGCATTCTCTATTATGTGCAATGATTTTGAAAAGAAGGGATGAAATAGCTACTAGGACGTATCATGAAATGTTTAAGACAGAAATAGCCTGCTATAAGCGTGCTTCAGGCAAAGGCAAAGAATTCCAAGAACTTGATAAAGACACAGAGGAGTTGTTGTAATGCATTAATTTTGCACTAGTTAAACCGTTCCTCATACATGCTTTTGGGCAGTATCAGGGCACACATAAAGTCAGTAGCTAGCACTGAACTAGGTACAGGACAATCTGGGACTCCTCCAAAAGAGGTACTGTTGTTAATAATTAGAGCCATTTAGATCAGTGGTTCTCAATCTTTTTAGAGTTAAGGTGGCCCTTGGAAAATGCCAGTTCTCAGTTTTCACTATTTTTTTCACTACAGAAAAACAATAGAGCAATTCTTCTGTTGCAAAGAACTCAAAAAGACCACAACAGGTCAGAATGTTTAACACTAAAGATTTCTTTTTTAAATGTCTGGGTTTATCTTGTGAATCATGCTTACACACCTAACAGTGGTAACTTTGTATGGCACCCTGTGGCCCACATGAAAGAATTTCAAAGCACCCTAAGGTGCCATGGCACCTTGGTTGAGAATCTCTGGTTTAGATGCAGTACTTAGGAGCACCATTGGTACGTGTGTTGCTGTGTTTCTGAACCAAGGTGAAGGAAACCAAAAATGGATAAATCTAGAATTGAGTTTTGAGAAGCTGCCAGCAGGCGGAACAGTTCCGTTGCCATTCTGAATGAGTTCGTCTGTAAAGTGCCACTCTGCCCTCTGCTCTACATGCAGAAGTCATAGACAGTTTGTGATCTAAGGAGTGTGGACTCAGATACACAAAAGGTCTCTAGTGTAACAATGCTTAATGTCTACCATGCTTTGTAGGCACCTGGCTCTTGGAGTGGAATTTACAACTGTGAATTAGATGCTTATGACCCTAAAGCAGGGGTGGGCAAAATATGGCTCGCCGGCTGGAACTGGCCAACCAAGCACTTTCATCTGGCCTGTGGCAGCCACCAACAAATTGTGCCCCACCCAGCCATTCCACCCACGAAAGTGGGAGCAAAGTGCCTGCATGTACACACAGCCCCAAACACACCCTATTGTCTTGCTCCCACCCTTGTGGGTGGAACAGCCTGGCCAACCAGCATGCAGCTCCTTGGTCTTCTGCTGGCTGTGGGCATCAGGTAGGGAAGTGGCAGGTGCGGGTCTGCAGGTGGCAAAAGCATGGGGCTGGGGCTGGGGCTGGTGGCAGCATGGAACTCGGGGAGGGGGGAGGGTTGCGTGTGGGTGTGAGAGAGGGGGGGTATATGGGGACCCCCCGCTTGCCTCATGGTAAGTAGCCCTGTGTCCTGAAGCCCTGCCTGCTGCTGCTGCCACCGCTCAGGTGCTGGAGCTGGCTGCCTTCCCTGCCCCCCCCAGGGGAAGGCACCTGGGGCTTCCCTCCCCTGCAGTGCAGCCCTGGCAGGGAAGGAGCTGGCTCCAGTGCCTGAGGTGTCCCTACTGTGCTGCGCAGCCCTGGCAGGGAAGGCAGCTGGCTCCAGCACATGGGGCTTCCCCCCTGTGCTGTGCAAGCACAGGGGCTGTGCGTGAGTGGCAAGGAGCCCCAGTGATACAGACAGCCCAGCAGAGGTTGTGCCTCTTGCTGTGACGTGCAGTGCTGGCTGGAGCTGCAGCCCTCTGGGCGCCTACACCCTGAGCACTCCGGCTGCTGCTGCTGTGCCATGGGGGCATGTAGGGGGGTCTCAACACTCCCTCACCCTCCCTCACACCCACGCCCTGCCCCCACAACTCCCCACATATGCACTACCCCCCAACATGACCTGTGCCCCCAACACACTGCCATACCCCCACATCCTACCACCCCCCACTCCACCACACACACACACCACCGTACCCTGCCCCACCATATATAAAACTAAGAATTTATCTTTGAGTTATTATGCAGTCATCTCTTTATACACTACTCAAACATAAATCATGACAAAAATATTTTTTGTAATGCAATTAAAATATGTTATAGGAGGTGCTTGACTTCTAGTGTATGATTTGGTTTTTTTCTGGTTCTAAGATATCAACCCCCCACTCCCAAAAAGAGTATTTTCGGGGGGGGGGCAAGGGGAGGGACTACTGGTGGCAAAGGTCAGGGGTTGGGGGTGGGACTTCCAGTCCCAAAATGGTGACAAGGGGGCAGGGCAACTGTCAAGGTGCAGGACTGCCCATGTGGCCTTTGACAGCTCACCAAAACTCATTAAGCTGCCCTCCCTCCCTCTGAAATAATTGCCCACCCCTGCCCTAAGGAGTGTAAGGCGAGAATTACATGCCCAGAAAAGGGATATACAACAGCTAACACTGCATGTATGTGTTTAAGTGAATGCCTAAACTAATCAATAAAGAATGCTAAAGAAAAGTTTGTGTCTGAACTCCTTCCTCTCTCCTCGATTTAGAAACCTAATCAAGGCAGCAGTAAGATGCCTATGTGAGACTGTTCCATATAGTCTAAATAGACAAAGAAAGTAGTGTTACTTTGTTTTACAGATGGGGAAACAGGCATGTGGCATGCCCAAGGACATATTGTCTGTGTAAGAGTGAGGAACTGAACCAAGTTCTTCCGAATTTAATCGCCAGACCACTGTGTTTCTGTACTTTAGTCATTAGACCACTGTACTATATTAGAGTAAGGTGACACCTTATTCTAATATCCGTGTCTGTCTTAGCTGAGCTGGGTCTTGGATTGTCCTTTACTGGCTCTGCACATGTGATTCATAGTAACCAGCAGAGTTCTGTTGGGAACTCCACAGTAATTACTGATGTTAGAAGCAGAGGTAAATCTCCTCCAAAGCTCTTCACTCCCCAGTGTGTGTAGTTTTATGGATTCAACCATTATTAGCGTCCACTGCTATGCAGGTGGGAAAGCAAACATTAGACTTTCCTAGGCACCAAATAACTGAACCGGAAGAGGGATGATAATTATGCTTCCCTAAATACTTAGGCAAAAACTCAACTTCAGCACATGTAAGCACAACTTGGGGGCAGGGGGAGTATTTTGTTCTGATAAATGATTATCTTTGCAACCAGTATTGGTGATGACTGATTAATCCTGTATTTAATTTTTTTAGATGCTTGGTAAACAACAACACTTTTTTTTTTAGTTGATGTCCATTAGCGTGTTGGGTGTGTCTGCTTGGATGAGGGACTACCTGAATAATGTTCTCACTTTAACTGCAGAAACAAGGTAAGTCTATCTTTAAATCTGATACTATATGTAGCTGAATGATGCTGCTGTGCATAGTTTATCCAAAGTATCTGGTTTCCTAATTAAGTTTTCTATGGAGAAGCAGTCCTTTGAAGTCATTCTAATTTTTTTTATTAAAAGGGATATTTTACAATTATTTGTGGTGTTGCTGAAATCAGAGAAGAACAAATTTAGTTTTTGCCTTGTCCTGCCCACTTTTGTTCTCTCTGCCTTTTTTTATTGTCAGTGATGAATTTTGGCTTCCTATTCCAGGAATGTAGTTTGGGGGAGGACTGGAGGATGAATTCTATGGCTTACCATTTGGTGTCATGGGGTGCTCCTGCTTTCCAGGGGACCTATGAAAATCTGTTTCCTCGAAAAGCTATGTCCCTGACTAACCCTGTTGGTATATTACTCTACAGCATATTTTGAATACTTTCTATTACATTTTCGAGATGCAAGCATTATCTTTAGTTTTATTATTGTAGCATCAGGTGTCCTAGGCATGGACCATTGTGCTAGATACTGTACAAATGCAGAGCAAAAAGCACCTGCTTTGTAAGTATTCAACCTTCCATATGTTCAGGAAATCTATGATTTTCAAACACAGAATAATTAATTTCTGTGATCAAAAACTGGTAGGACATTTTAAACAATGTGACAACTAATAAACATTTTCATTACAGATTACAATGTTACTATTCTACTTGTAGTTTCTGTGTTTACAGTGTAGTTCTTTATTTTGTTACTGGTTTTGTTTGTTTTTAGGGTGGAGGAAGCTGTCATTCTGACTTATTTTCCCGTGGTCCATCCAGTCATGATTGCAGTCTGTTGCTTCCTTATCATCGTGGGGATGTTAGGGTACTGTGGCACAGTGAAAAGAAACCTATTGCTTCTTGTATGGGTATGTTTTATTCATTAATCTTCAAACCCAGTTAACTTCTGCCTTATTTAAACTCAGAAGAAAAGTGTTAATAATCATTGTCTTTGATAAACACCATATCTGTGTAACTTTTTTCTGGTTGAGTTATGATATTAATGTTATAATATTATATACTATTATAATTGCAAAGCACACTGTAGGGAAGATTTTATTGTGCAGAACGCATTAAGTTATGTTTGAAAGATAAGCTATGTCATTTGCAAAAATGTTGTTAGTGTTAGTAGCATAGGATGATTCAGGGAGAAGAAATGTGGTGCTGATCAGTGCAGGAGCATGGGTAGTTGTGATCTGAAACAAATCATAAGATTATTGCTTTGACTTCTGCTTACTAACTGGTTAATTAACCCTGGGTTCTTTTTTCTTCCCCCTGCAGTCAATTGTAGGGACAAATAACAACACTTAAGCTGACATAACCAACTGATTTGGAAGTGCAGTGAGGCAGCTGCAGAGCTTAATTCTTTTACCATATTTCACAGTGTGTAAGTTGACATATTGTATAAGCTGACCCCATTTTTCTGATCCAAAAAATTAGGAATTTTGTAGATCCAGTGTAACTAACTTACCTAACTAACCTAACTTTTTGGATCAGAAATATGGGGTCAACGTGGGCTAGGCACCTGGGGGGTAGACACATGCCACAGTGCTACTTGCAGGGGACAGGGCCAGGCTTGGGTGGCGTGGCCCCATCCCCTGTAAGTGGTGCTGTCTGGGCCACACCAGCTGAGCACTGAGCTTGGCCCTGTCCCTGTCCCATCCCCTACGAGTGGTGCTGGGCTTGGTGCTTGGCTGGTCTGCCGTCATCCCCTACAGGCAGTGCTGTCTGGGCTGCGCCAGCCCAGTGCCGAGCCCGCAGGGGACAATGATACAGTGTATAAGTTGAGGTTGAATTTTAAGAGGTTGAATTTAAAAATTGGGCTTCAAAACTCAATTTATACACCATGAAATGAAATGTGTTACTTGTGTCTGCAGTGGTACTTGGTTGTAGGTAATTTAAAGTTCAGTTTCAGATTGCCAACTTCCTTCTTCCTGTGGATGTTAAAACACTTTGAGATTGATGTCACTAGATAATCTTGTGCAAGAAACTTATGTTTTAAAATATTTATAGATATTTAATGCTCAGTGAAATCCATGATTTTTTTTTTTTAAATCTGGTGTTTAGTACCTTGCTGAATTGGGTCCCATGTTGGGACTACTGAACTGGGGTGCAGTATTTTTTTGGACCTATACTTATCACTGTAATTCCAATGAGAGTAAAAAGACAAATGAAATCTTTTAGCTGAAGGAATATCTATGGAGTAATGAAGCTGGGGTCCTGCTGTTTCTCAATACCAGAACATATCAGGTACCCTTGCAAATTTCTACTGCTGCACTGCACTGCACTGCACACATGGATTTTTTCTAATATAACTCTATGAAGCTTGGGACTCACAATTTTTACAGAAACTAGGGAGAAAAAAGGTAGAAGGATATGTGAGCTGTACCTAATATCAATTTCTTTGCTCTCTTTAATGTAGAGGCATAACTAATGAGTTTCATGTTCTAAGCAAAACTCTCCTGCCCCTTGGAGGAGGGAGGAAAGAGGGTGGAGAGTGGTTTTACCTGCCCTAGCTGTCCATGTACCCAGCTCCATCAGCCAGGTAGTATAGGGCTGTTTCTGCTGTGGCAAAGACTTGGGGCAGCAGGGGGCTCCATTTTGGTGCCCCTCAAAGTTGATGCCCCCCTAAGTTGGTGCTCAGGAATGAGGCCCTCATTCAGTTACACTACTGATTTAATGGAAAAATATTATAAATCTATGCAATATAGTCACGGCCCTCTGAGAGACAGCCCCTATAACCCTTGACTGTTTGAGAGAGCTGTTTTGTTTAATAGTTCCATTGAAAGCTCCATAATACCATAATGTTTTGCTAATTGTAGGAGTGGTAGATAGTATTTGCCCTCTAAACTATTTCTTAAAATCTCAGTATGATGAATGTTGTTCACAGTTGTATAATTTGGGGAAACTCTCTCATTTTAACACTAATATCTTCTAGTAATGTAATAGTAATACATTTTTAGGACTTGATTTTGCACCATTTAAAGCAAATGGGAGCAGGTTTAAAAACACATTGTTAAAGATAATGATTCTATAGTGCCTGACTGCATAATTACTTTCTAATGTTACTTACCCAATCTTTGTATTTATCTCACAAGCATTAGTTGTTACTAGGTTATTTTTTAAACCATAAAAATATTTTGCAAATCATTTTTATATTCTGTAAATAGAAAAGCAATTAAAATATGATTAAATTTATTCTGAAACCCTTAGATTTTGTTAGTGAGGCTTTTTCCCAGAGCTGTGAAATTTTTTTTATAAAACATTTTTATTACATGAAGAAGAAAAAGAACCATAGCAATTGCAGTAAATGAAAAAAAATTAGGAGGGAATACATTATGATGCTTTGTATTAAATCTTAATATTCTTATTGGTCTTCAATTTTGAAATAGTGCTTTACGTTTTTTAAAAACTTAATTAAAAATAGTAAAATTATTAAAACTGTATCAGGTCTTTTTTCTTGGATTATTTAGAATGCCACTGAAAGAGAAGAGATGGTTTATAGCTTTGAACATAATCTGGAAATAAATTTATTTAATGTGTTTTAAGCAGTCAAATTACATTAAATCAAAACAAGACATTCCTAAAGCTTAACTTGAAATATTTCACTCTCAGGAGCCTGAGAACTGGTTCTTGCTAAATAAACTGATAAGCAAAAAATAAATCGTATCTTCCTATGTATGCCACCCTCTTTGACTAATTGTTAAATAAGTAGAATCCTGCTGTACTGCAGAGATGTGCAGGCATGAGTCAATACTTCATTCATCAAACTAATCAGAAAAGTGATGGATGAACAGAAAGAGCTTTTGTAAGACCAGATGAACCAAAAGATAAGGACAGAAACTTGGCGTAGAACATTAACAATCTCCTCAATCATGCTTTTATTTTTCCTTGATATATAAACAGCTAACATGATTTAAAGACAAAAATGAGGGACGCAAATCTAAAGTTGTCAGGAAGCATTCTAATTGAAAGTTTTTGTAAAGCCTGATAAAACCATAAAATCTTAAAACACAGGCACTAAAAACATGAATTCATTAATATAATTGAATACTTTAAACTTTTTAATTAAAAGCCAGTCATGCTATCATTAGAAAATTTGTACCGCTATAGGCTTTTTGCAGTAAACCATCATCGTTCTAATTTTGTTTTTGAAATTTTACATTGCAGTTAAAATTCTTTAAAGCTTTCATCTTAATGTGCAATGTACATGTAAACTAAACTGACATGTTTACCCTGCTTAATAGCAACAAAATGTAATCACAAGAAGATATTTATCATTTTCTATTGCCTACATATGGTCAGTTGACAGTGATCTAAACTGTGAAAGCTCCTAGATGGCTGAAAATAAAGTTTGCATTTGTAGAGATATGATATATATAGAACTAAATATAGCAATCTCTGCTTTATATATATGTACATAAAGGCTAGATACAGACATTCAAAAAGCCCAAGGCAGAATCAATCTAAGGTACATGGCTTTCTGTAAGGGGCATAGTTTAACTCCGTCGCAAACAGAACACACGTTCGTCCTTGAGGGGGACGGCGGGAGGACATTTAGACTGCCTGGCTTGGACCAGGTTCCACCATTTTTAAACCAGTCTGTGTGTACTGAACTTCTGTTCTGCTACAGGTCGAGACCGGTTTCTAATCATTTAAACCAATAAAAGTATAATGTCAGTACCTTGTCAAAATGCTGTGTGGCTCTTTGAAACTCATAGGTTCTGAGGTTTCTTGTAGAACTGGGACTGGCATAGATGTAATTTTTATTTTTTAAATAACAAAGACTTCATGTGCATTAAGAGCAACTATAATAATGCCAATTTTCCTGCTCTGCATCACTAATGACTAAAATCCTACAGTGAAAGTGGATTCTTTAGGTGACAGACTTTTTTTTGCACCTTTCTGAGAATTTCTTCAGAGATTGCCAGCATGTGGTTGAGTATTGCAGTCTAGACTATTTGTCACTAAGCACTGAGACAAGACCATAAAATTTCAGCTTGGCTTGTTTGCTGCTGATGTGATGAAGCAGACATAACTCTTAGCTCCAAAAGTAGTGCAGCTTAACAGCACTAGTCTTACAGTGCAAATGTTAATATGAAAAATCTACCTCTTATAGTATAAACTTAGCTTTTAATTAAAAATAAACAGATATAATAAATCTGTTAATGAAGTAAGTCAACTTGTAATTTAAAAGTACAAATACAATCATGTTGCATTGCTTGTTATCTTCTAGCCAGAGTCTAAAATGTTTGAGAATGAATAAAATTATAGAGTTGTGAATCTCAGTAAGAGTGTGAATATAAGAAACAGGCAGAAAGAGAAATGATAATAATATTAATTTAGGGTCAAAATCCTGAGGGATCCAGAGTTGCTTTAATTTTTATTGACATCCTGGGAATTTGGGACATTCTTCCCTTTTCTGGGATTGGTAATCTTGTTTAATATAGGATAAAATGTAATGCATGGTGAAAAGAAATTAATGTTTAATGATTTAGGTTTGAATTTTACTGTTGCCATATTTAGGCAAAAAACCTGCTTACAAAGCATGAGATTTCTCTTTAAAATGCTCCATTTATTACAGTAATAAATTCGTGAAAGGAACATCAGTATATTAGGCCATGTGTAATGCTCAAGGGTCTTCCAGGGTTTTCATCTTTCAGACTTACAGGTCATCTTCTAATATAACTGCTCAGGTAAAACAAACAAAAAAATTGCTTTCGTATTTCTAACTTAAATGATAATCTTTTGTGTCTCTTCCATATAATCTACAGTAATAGGGTTTTTCAAAGGCATAAAGTGCATTTAGATGTCTTTACTTCCATTAGCTTTCTTCTACTGATACTTTGTGCCTAGAAAACTTCCCTCAGATAGGATACACAGTGGAAAAAAAATTGCCTGAATAAATTATAGAGGTTTGTAAATAAAAAAAATGCTTAATGGGCACATTTAATTAAATGCATTTGATTCTTTATGACACAAGATAATACCATCTTAGATACTATTAAAGGCACAGTGTTTATGTATTATAAAAACACCTTTTTAATTTTTTGACACAAAGAACACAAAAGGGATCTCCATTAGTAAATAATTTCCTATATTATTTTTCAGTGCTGGGAATACATATTCCAGAACAAGGAAGTCTTGCTTTCCTGTTGTCTGTTTTTAAATTTAGATTGTATTTCCTGTTGTTTGGCTAAATTATATTTAACAGTATTATAGGTTACTGATAGGATTATCTTGCAAACAAACACACTTTTTGGTATTGCTATTTTTTTATGACCCTGTTGTCACTGATATGCTAACTGACTTTTGACGATTTGGGGCAATGAATACTGCTGTCCTTATCTGAAGATAACTTCATTCTCATCACATTATATCATAGCAGAAGTAGACACACTGGTTTATTGAAGTTTTGGCTTACCAGCTATTAAAAATTATTATATAGAGTGAAAGGGTGGGTGAGTGGGTTGGGCAGTAGCTGAGGATGTGGAGATTTGGGTTCTGATCTCTACTGTGCTAAGCTTTCTTTGTGACATTGGGCAAGTCACTTAGGACAGATGTACATAGCTACATGAGCAACCTACATCTAAACTGGAATACCTTAGCTAACTAATTGAAGTGTCTTGTCTGAGAGGCAAGGATGTTGTGGGTGGTATTTTTCCCGTCTTGTTTAAGAGGGTGATTTGAGTTGGTCAGATTTGGTTACTGAGGTTACGTATACATAACTCATAACCTCATACATAACCAGCAGGGGTACCCCACCTGGCTGCTGTTCCCCCACATTACTAAGGCTGCAGCATCAAACTACTCTGGATTTCCCTTCTGCAGCTTCCACGTACAGCCCTTTCCCCAGGGGGCAAAACAGCATGTGGGAGCCCACAGCTCTGAGTGCCTGTGCAGTGTGGTGCAGTGGGGAGCGCCTGTGGCCAGG
This sequence comes from Alligator sinensis, assembly GCF_000455745.1. NCBI lineage: Eukaryota > Metazoa > Chordata > Crocodylia > Alligatoridae > Alligator > Alligator sinensis. The sequence goes on along the minus strand of NW_005842203.1, from coordinate 1,784,263 downwards.
GAGCTGAGGGTGAGGCTAGGTGCCCATGTGCTTGGCGTAGCCAGGGGGCTCCTGCATGGTGTATGACCCAGGGGGCCAGTGTCTCATGCTGCTCCTGCAGCGTATGGCCCCCGCTGGTGCAGGCTGTTAAGCATGCAGCCATTGGCCACTTAGAAGTTGGAGAGCCCTACCCTGTAGAGTCCATAAGGAGACTCAGAGCAATTCAAACAGGGAAAGTTCAACACCCAGGCTCTGCATATAGAGAATGGTGGGAAGTAGGTGCTCCAAAGGACAACCGAGAAAACCTGGAGATGCCTGGAGGTAGCTAAAAGGAAATACTAAAACCAGTACTGTGTCTGTGCTCCTTTCCCTAAGTTGGAATGCATGTTAGGCTTCTCCCTTCATTTGGGATCCAGTTACCTTTTGCACAACTTACTGCCAGCTTTGTTTCTGTTTTACTAATCAATGACTGTTAAATTTTAAAGTGTACAAATAGTTCAGGGAACAGAACCAAGGACTTGACCGTCTGAGCTACATATCACCTAGCTACAGAGTTGCATTCTCTTTTGCTTCTTCTCTTGCATTCTTGGCTTCCCAGTTTCAACAGTGGGTTGAATATTGTTCCCACACAGCCTATTATGTAGCCTGGTGGTTAGGGGACTCTGAAGAAGTGGGAGATGCAGATTTGAATTCTCTCAGGGTGAAGAGGACCTGTGACTCATGTCTTCCATGTTCGAATGAGTGCCCCAGGTGTAGATTATTATGCTAAAAGTGGGTCATTGCCACTGCTTTTTTTTAATTGAACTTGATGCTTCAGCACTAGTCTGCGTTGCAAAATTGTTCTTGAACATGCTCAGAAGCCCAAGTCTTGGGGCATCTTTATATATGCTCCAGGTTGGAGGTTAGGGGTCACTTTAATTAGAGCGGCTCTCAGGAGCCACTCTCATTAAAGCGCCCATAGTGTCTTGTGTATTCAGTATCCTGTGCTTCAAAGTGGCGGCAGGGGCACTTTAAAGGGCGGGATGCTGAATACACGTGACGCTGAGATTGCTGGAGGGTGATAATTAGCATGTTTCAGCAGACTCAGTTGAGTCTGCTCTGATGTCTGCTAATTAGCACATGTTGGAGCAGGTGTCAGGTATGAGTATAGGTGCATTAGAAGCCTAGGTAAATAGGAACCTAGTCTGTTGTAGGTGCCTATGGAACAATTTGGCCTGGCCTTTAATGTCTCTTTGTGGCTGAAATCTACAGCAGTAAAATGGAAATAATTTCTCCCCTAATGGAGGTCTTCAAGGTCTACTGCAGTAATTGGGTTTATATGAATACTGGGCCATTAACATTATTAGATTTTATTTAAAACATCCTCACTTTTTCTTAAAAACTAACATTTTCTTTGCATTAATGAATATTAGGGTCAGTGTTTTCAAACGTGTATACTTAAAGTAGGTCACCTAAACCTGTATTTAGGGGGTGAATTTCAAAGGTACAAAGGACAGATAGTTTCCCACATCTCTTTGATTGTTAGTTTGACTGTCTGTCTATTATGCCTTTGAAAATCTCCCTTTAAAGTTTATTGTGATTTTTTTTTATATATATAATTGAAGAGAACCCATAATTCCCAGTCTTTTAGATTATGCTCAATTTATGGTAATTCAAACCATTGAGTTACCTACCTTATGCATTTTAATTCTAGCTTTATTTCCACATGCTTGTAAATGCATATAGGTGCATTTTGAATGCTCTTTCTATCCAAATGTGTTTTTCATTTTCATTATCCAAAAAAGTGTTCTTGTCTTATATTTTAAATGCATTCAAGTCCTGCTGTGCTGTTGGATTGAGGCCACACACATTTTGGATTTTTTTAAGGCAAAATTGTTCACATTGCTCTTTTGCAGAAAAAGATGGGCATGCACAAATCATCTGAGAATTGCCCTAAGGCTGTGCTAGTTTCCTGAAAATTCTTATCTTGTTACAACAATAAGAGTAAAGTGTCACTTGACATGGATGGTTAATGAAGATCCTACTAAAAAATATCCTGGTTTTAAATTTAAAAAAAATGTTTTCATTTCAAATTCTGCTTGATAAGTGAGTTTTTCCCTAATGACAGCATTCAAACAGAACAGGATTAAATATTCCCTGTACTCCTTTTTATTAAAAGGAAAGCTGTGGGAAATATATATTTGATAGTAGATGGGGCAAATCCCCTTACTGAGAACTTTCATCACAAAACTGGCAGGAAAATAAATATTGTTTGGCATATAAATATTGTAAGATCCTCTGTACACAGCCAAAATAACTGTGTGTAATAACGTGGGTTTCACTTAATTACAGCTGAATTGTACAACAGGTTATAATGTGTTTTGCCCTTATCCACACCAGCCAGACCAAGTTGTTTAAATAATTGAATTCAGCCACAAATGACTTTAAGCATTGTTAAACTAAGTTATGTTGTATAGATGCAGTGAAATGTTCTGTAATATTAGCTAAGGTCAAAGGATTTGTATTTCTCAGTAGCGTAAGAGAAAATATGTCCATGCTCAGACAAACATGGTCTGAGTTTGAACTAATGTATCATGTTATTTATTTCGGAGCAAGTTCTTTTACATCCATGCACTTCCATTTAAGTCAGTGGGGAAGGGTGTCAAAGAGAATTGTATCTGACTCTTTATTACAGAGCAAGAAGTCTATTTAAGTCCAGGTGTGGGTTTCTGGAAGGAAATCTTGTTTCTTGTAGAATTCTAGTTGTGGAAAACTATGGCAACGCTTGTCTCTCTGCAGCAAGTCATTGCTCTTGCCAGCATGAGTTTGTGGCAGAGACAGCTTAGAAATAAGAGTGTTTTTTGTGGCAGCAGGTATTGTTGTGGTTATATGGATATCTGTTGTGACCCAAGTGCAGTATTAACAAAATCGAAGCTGCTCCATTACCTTGTACAAATATTTGGCTTTGGAATTTTGTAATTTACTAACTATAAGAATTTGCTTATTATTAAACAACCAACCAGTGAAAGAGAAAAAATAAACAACTGACGAGATACTTAGCGTGAGGTCTGTAGAGGTTAGTTAGACAGGATAGAGACTGGAATACCTCAATTTCTGATCCCATTCCTTTCATCAGCTTGTTTATTAAAACTTACGATGTAGCTGGGGGGAAAAAAGAGCGTGCAGTTTTGTGAATGGCTTTTAAAAGGTATACTCTGGACTTTTAAAACCTTAAAATTATTTGTGATTGCTGATGCTTAGTACATTTTGGCTGTAATGATTCTCAAAGCTTATTTGCCTGTCTGTCTTTTGATAAATGGATTGAAGTATTTGTAAGTGCTGTAGAACAGTGTTTTAAGAAACTAAAAATGTACCTGAATTTAAATTCATGTGACTCTTTAAAATACAGGTTATTTATACTTGGGAGATAGCTATATTGCTTTTAATAGGTTGTGCTTTTTAGTTTTCTTTTTTCTTATACTATTTTTTTTTCTTAAATGTTTGCAATTTTTTCAGTATAACCCTCTACTGTCTGTTCTACTAACTTTCTGAAAACCTTTCCTTCTGTACTAGCACTTTCTATATTTGACTTAACCTGAGGGTGAATGTTTTTACAGGGATGTATAAGCTAATAATGTTCAGCAAGACCTAAGGGAGAATACTTCCACCATGAAAATTTGTCTCTATTCCTCCCAACTATATAGTTCATCCAATAAATGATGCCACCCACAAAAATCATTCCTTCTCTAATAACATTCAGATGTTTTTGTATTAGCGTTGGGCCAAGGAAAGATTGTTTTACTCTTCTGGCCAGTGCATTTCATTCAAGTAAAGGAGTGAACAGTGACAAGCAATATTAACTTGGCCTTTTAACATTGCCTGGCCTCTTCACAGGGCAACATTTCTGTGCAGAAGATGGAGATTTCTCAAGGGCTTGCCCAAAATTGGTATGGAGTGCCTCAGGAATTAAGGACCTTTGCCATCTTCCACTTGAATGCAAGGAGCTTTTCTTTAATTTTGTGTTTTTTGTCATAATTGTGCAGCTCTGTGTGTGCATGTGGTTGTGTGTAAAAAAAACAACAAAAACAAAACAAACAAACCAAAAAAAACCCCAACCCCAAAGCAAAGGACTCAACTGCATGTACTTACCCACTCGGGAGATAATGAGAGAATTAACACATGAAGGATGTTACACTACTGGAAGGTGCTTACAGCTGAATGATAAGTATGGCATAAATATACGATATTTTCTCACATACAACATACAACATGACACGATGGAAGGATTGTTAACACCTCTGGAGTGAAGAACAGTGAGCTATTATGTCAACTGACTCCTTCAGTTGCCTGAATAATAGTGCAACAGGTGCTGCACTGTATGGCAGGAATCAAATCCCAATCAGAAAATCCATCTTCTCTGTTGAATATACGCACCCCAATCTGGGGGATGATTTGGGGGCCAAAGGTGCATGTTGTCTGTAAGAAAAACATAGTATATAAATTAGCCCTGTATATTTTACTGTGCATAGGATTTCTGGCTCCAAAAACTGTTATTTTCCTAGTAGACTGCTTGCTTAAATGGCAGCAGCAGTAAATCCCAGCGCCTTCATAGAAAATACTCTGCCAGTTTCTGTCTCCAGGTCATGTGTATAACTGGCCAGTACTGTGTCTTCTTTCCTCCCTGCATTTTGTATCTTCCTGGCTCTGGCTCCAGCTCTAGCAGCAGCAGCACTGCATATATAGGAGCATAGGCTGGCAGTTCACTGCACTTGAGAAAGATGTCACCTTCTTTTGCTGCTGATGTGTCAGCAGCAAAAAAACCTCCAGCTGCTGCTCCTGTACGTGTGCTGGCGCCACTGCTCTGCCCTTCCCACTGCTGGAGCTGGTACTGGAGGGAGAAATGAGGGCATGCCTTTGGCTCTATTCTGGTGCTGCCCTGCCCCTCTTAGACAGTGCCGTAGGCTTCTACCCTGCTTGCCCATCCATTGTTATACTACTACATGTGCCTTTGCTAATCATGGCTTTGGGAAGGAGGGTTGTAGCCATATATTCCCATGGAGAGGCCTGCCCACTAAGCAAACTGTAATTTCTGCTTCAGCTTTCAAATGGTTTAAGGTGTAGCATATTGCAGTAGTCTGATCTAGAGGCAACAAGAACACCAGAAACATCAGCAAAGTTCTCCACATGGAAGGAAAGGTTGCAACATTGAGGCCAAATGCAGATGATAGAAAGGAAGAACTCTTCAGGGCTGTGGAGCTGTTAAAATGATAGCCACTACCAGAAATGAGGCAGAGGTGTTGAAATGTAAGAGCAGCTTCCATCACGCAGGTGGAACTATCCAAAGGCAACTGCATCTTATTCTCTATGGGTAGCTCCTGGTCCAAAACCTAGTGGTACTGGGATTTCTTGGAAAGTTGAACAAAGGATGTATGGACACTACAGTGCTGGCAGGAAATGATATAGATAAATTAAACATATAAGAGGAATACTCTAGAACATAATACTCAATTCAGAAAAATACTTTGTAATACTCAATACTCAATTCAGAAAAGAGTGTTTAGTCCTTCCCAGTGGACTCATTTTGACCTTGGGAGTTCAGGGTGTTCAACACCCCATGATATTTCTTCTCTTCACTTAATTATATGGAAAGGTAGACATTGCTTTTCTGCACAGAACTCTGACTATACACTACAACTGGAGTAACTCCTGCTTCTCAGTAAAAACGAGTAGTTTAAATAGGCAGCTGCATATTCTGGATGGGGTGGGAGATGGGCCATGAGCAGGACAGTCTGTCAGCTGGTAGGAGTGTCCAGAAATCCTCTTGCAAATGATTGGGAACTATCCAAGTGCATGTCCTCTGTTCATACTAATCATCTGCTTCCCTCACCCCTTGCGACTAACAGCTGTCTTGGGAACACTATTTCATAGTGCAAGGGCAGAGCCAATGCTACTAGGATCCTGTTACCCAGACTGCTGGAGAGGGGAGAACTGTCCAGCAGCCAGGCAATCAGATGGCTGTGTAGGAAAATGGTTTCTAACTGTAGTAGCAGGGAACATAGTGTGATATAACTACCAACCTAATGAGAGGGTTTGTACATCACAGTGGGCTGCTGACCTGGTTCTGTAACTTGACGGTGGAACAGCATTTAGTTCACTCCCTTTGGGAGCTTTATCTGGAAACAGGGAACAACTGAAGCACTTTTGGGGTATGCTTGGGCAAAATGCCTTTGTATTAGCATTGAATTGAGCTGAAATTTAGGGAAATGATTTTTGTTGTACAGTAAAGTGGTTTTGATAAGAAAAGCAGGGAAAGATGTCTGCATAAAAGAATAATTGGCTTCATCATATTGTATTGTTCAAAAAAGAGAGCCTTTTGGTTTTAATATAAATTGTATGAGTTAAGGAAGAGGATTGGTGTGTGTGATTTCCTTAGGACAGGCACTACATTTACCTATGTCTTGTTAAGTATTTTATACCAATTGTGCAGGGACCTTTGAGTTTGCTTGGAGCCCCATTGCCTTGCAGTAACTGAGCCTTAGCAAATAAATCATAATAATTGTTTGAAAGGTGCATTAGTCTAATTCTGATTCATTGATTATTTTTCTTTAATGGAGAAGTGGTAAAGTAAAAGTTTATATCAGAACAAATTAATGTCTCATAAAAGACTGTGCATGTGACAAGCCTTTTGTTTTTCATAATGAATTATGTGTTTGTCTCATTTGAAGAGATGCTCTAAAAATGGCAGAGGAATTCATCCAAAAAAGAGCTGGAACATGTCTCAAAACTGATATCAAAATTATTCTAATTTTATAATTGGAGATTTCTTTTCTGCACTAGGAAGTAGCGCAAAAGGTTTGTGAAGACCTGGGGAAAACTCAAGTGGAATCTAGGGACTTTGAAAAGGCCAGAGGTTTTAAATGATTTGTACAGTAACAAATGTGTGGTAGAGATTTGTACTGTTTGGGTGAATGAGAAACAGACATCAAATTACTGGATTTTTCTGTTAATTTTACTGTGACAAGTATTGAATTTGATGGCTTGAGTGGTAGTCAGTAGCTAATGAGCATTAGTGATTTCAGTCTATTTTCTTGTTGACTTGTCCCCTATCTCTCAGCACGTAGTGTCACTAAGCAAATAAAGTGATCTCTTAATGGGAATGACAAATTAACTATTAGTCCCCTTGGTGATGGGTTGAGGTACCGAGACTGGTGGGAAGTTTGCACTGAAGAAGCAGAGAAACACAGGATTTTGGTTTCCCATGCTTCTAGTGTTACTCACTTTACAAGTACACCAGGTTCCTTTTAAAACATACATCAGGTTTTAAAAACTGGACCTGCAGATCTTTGTAGTAGCCTGTGGTTCATTATTATTATTAGTTCTCCTGTCTAACAAAAGTAGCCATAGCCATCAACTTAAAAAGCAGTGTCTTTTGCTGGACTTCTCAAGTAAAGGGTTTGCTTCCCATTGGTAAGCAAGCATTCTGCTGGTGGTCATATGACATTTCTTAGGGTGCAGACAGATATCTGGAAGGCTTGCTTCTTAAAAGAACGAGGCTGATACTCTCAGACTGTTAACCACAGGGAAATGCTACACATAACGCTCTTAGAATCTTTTGGCACGTGTTTCACATACCATATCCACCAGTCTTTTAGAGTTTCCCTTAAGGTTTCATTCTGCAGCTGCTTACCCTTGGAATCTCCTCTCGGCCCTTGCCTTCCTTTTTCAGATCTTTCTTGACGCTGCTTCCATGTAGGGCATATTACCCAAAAAGATGTTGTAAGCAAGAGAGCTAGTCTGATAAGGTCAAGCCTGCTGCTTATCTCTTGCAGTTTTTATAACTGGGTTGCGATTTTTCTCAAGCCTGCAAAACAAAACCCACTTCATCTTTTCTTAGGAACAAGAAAACCACTGGGGGAGGAGGGATGGAATTAAAAAAAAAAAATTATGTAAAGAAACTGCTGTTATTTATAACAAAACTGCTCTTTTTCAAATAAGGAGGCATATGTTTTATGCCTCCTTAAATAAAGGAAATGTTTCTCAGTTCTCGCAGATCAGTGCTCTTAGTAGTCCACAATACCGCCTCTCTATGGTGTCCAGTGACAGTTGACTTTGTTTGCTAGCCACACCCCTGCTTCCAATTACCACTGAATTAACCTGGCTTGTACTCTCTCCCTCTTGTTGTGACTGTTCTAGAGTTGTCCTGGTGTAATAAGAAACTGATGCATTTTATCAGGGGATGTACTGGTTTGCAAGTGCCAGGAGCCAATCAGAGTAACT
>NW_005842203.1:1758528-1775997 GCF_000455745.1 Alligator sinensis | reverse complement strand
GGGGGATAAAAATAGCCCCTAGTCAGGAGGGAGAGAGCCCTCCTATCCTGTCAACCCCCCCTGCAAAGCCACCAGCCCCCTCAATCTGCCTACCCCTTCCCTGCCACTCTAATTTACTTTAATTTGGCTCCTGGGATTAGTGAACACTGGTAAAAATGGCCCTGGGAGTGGTTTCCGGGGTTGGGGGACAGTTTGGTGGCACTGGGGGGTGGAGCAGGTGGGTTTGATGGGATTGGAGAGGCGCTCTGATTTCCTCTCCACACCCGCCCCTAAACACCGCTAGCCCACCAGTTCCTCCCCAAGCCCCCTTATCCCATGTGCCCCTCCCCTACCCCAATTTACCCTAGCTCAGGCTCCTGGCAACTATCTAATTACTCAGTCATATTGGGTGGTCATTTTTACCCCACTCTGATCCCAGAACTTCTGGCTAAAATGTCTGTACAAAGTCAGTCTAGCACGTGATAAACCAGTATATTTAAAAAGCAGTATGTTATTTAGGTACACACCTTCAATTTTTGTCTTTTATTATTGAGCTAGCCCAAGCTCTAACCCTGAATGTTGACCCTGTTGTCTTTCTCATTTATAGACAAAATCATTTCATGTGAGTTTGGAAGTGCTTCCAGTTTGGTCTGTCTGGCTGGGGTTGGGGGCTAGAGCCCAAGACCTGCTTTCACTTGGTCTACTAACACACCCATTTTATAGTGAGGATACAGGCTAAAATATTTTCATGCTAACAGGCCTCCAGGGATGACTTACTGGGAAAGAATCATGGAGTGGTTCAGCTTACTGCAGAGCAAAATGCTGTAAAATATGTCTCCGTAAGCCTTAGCAATATATAGCAAGGAGCATGGAACTAGAGAAGGCACAGAAAATCAAAGCCTTTTTAGTATGGCTGCTTGCACCTGAGTCAATTTAACGGAATGCGTGTGCTGAGGCAGAGGTGCTGATCACCCACTCTGTGTAGTGAATACATACCCAAAGTCAGGGGTTCCCAAACTCTGACAGATTGCACAGCACCAACTTAAAATTATATAACCTTAAGTATCACCAGCAAATTTTTGTCATATAAAGTAATTATAATAAATTTGTTTATATGTACCACTAGTAGGTTGTCTGTGTACCACTGGTGGTACACATACCAAAGATTAGGAACTGCTGCCCTAAGTCATGACAGCTTCTTAAGAGTTCCCATAGGGCTGTGCCTCCTGCCCCAGTCCGAGTCTTAGCGCAAGTCCTGCACCATGATTTAGCAGGGGGTCCTCAGAAGACCATCTTATGGTGTTGTACTAGTGCTGTTAGAATCTTCCCAGCTGAAAATAGAGTCACACTGTTCCTTTCAGTAAAGGAGACTACCCAATGATGCTTCTCCTTTAATGCTTTAGTTTTCATTCAGACATTGAAATTAGATTCTGATATCTCTATATAAAAGTAGCTTTCAAATATGTTAAGGTCCAGGTCAGCAGTGTGGAGTGACAGCTCAAAACAAGAAAAAAAACTTCATTAAAATCCATTCAGTTATCACTTTGTTTTCTAAAATCCTAGGTTGTTAGCAACCCTGCCTACTATATGTAGTAATGGAAAAAGTGGTGTATTAGTTGCTAGCATTACCACCTGTTGCCTGAAAAGCATAAACAAATCATGATATTAATTGAGGTGTTCATTACAAGCATCATGCATCCTGCCCAAGACCAGTAGAAAACATTGTAAAAGCACCCAGGGTATATTCTGTCTTCTCTACATAAAACATTTGATTGTGCTTTGTGTTTCATGTTTTATATTTTTCTGTGGTTTCACACAATTACGGCATGAAAAATCCTATCCAGAAAGCGGTGAGAAAAACATTTTATATTGCAAGATACTTCAGGTGTGACACATTCAACATGACTTACTGGATAAATAGAACAGGAAGAACTGAAACAAACACCTTTAATGCAAAATGGCTGAGATGTGGTGTGTAGGACAGTGATTTTTTGCTTGCCATTGTTATCTTGAATTACATTGTTTCTGAATGATTACTGTTTAAGAAAAAAAATCTGTTTCCATAATGTACTCCATGCTTGTTGACATCCATTTAGATTAGTAAAAGGAAATAGGGTAGCGAATACCATGTCACATCCCAAATAGTAAGAACTTAGTTTCACAGCTCTATTTTTGCTGTTACACGGAAGCAGAATATTGAAAAAAGGAAGACATTTGGGTGGCTATGGGCATTTTTGTGTTTAAAAAAAACACGTTGGAAAGGTTTGCCTTCCAGTAAGTTTAAACTAACTTTAGTGGTTAACTGTGAGCCTGCATACTGACCATTTTCTGATTGTTGTGCAGTCTCCTCTTCCCACTCATCCCAGCCTCAGATTGGCTCTGTACACTGGAAAGGGGAGCAGGAAGGGGGATCTTCAGAACTCCTGCATTTCATAGATTTCACAGACACTAGGGCTGAAAGGGACCTCGAAGATCAAGTTCAGCTGCCTGCCCCAGGGGCAGGAAGTCAGCTGGGGTCAAAGGATCCCAGCAAGATAAGCATCCAAACACTTCTTGAATGAGTCCAGAGTAGGTGCCTGCACCACTTCTGGAGGGAGTCTATTCCAGGTTTTGGGGCTCAGACAGTAAAGAAATTTTTCCTTATGTCCAGCCTAAAACAGTCTTGGAAGAGTTTACGACTGTTGGTCCTTGTTTTCCCTTGGGGCACTCTGGTGAACAGATGTTCTCCCAGATCCTGAGCCTGCGCTTTTCCAGACTGAAGAGTCCCATGGCTCTCAGCCTCTCTTCATAGGCCCTATTTTCTTGCCCTCTGATCATGCGCATGGCTCTCCTCTGGACTCTCTCAAGCTTCTCGATATCCTTCTTGAATTGCGGAGCCCAGAATTGGATGCATTACTCCAGCTGTGGCCTCACCAAGGCCGAGTACAGCGGGAGGATGACATCCTGAGATTTGCTTGAAAGGCATCTATGGATGCAAGCCAGAGTATTGTTTGGTTTGCCAGCTGTGACATTGTATTGATGGCTTATGTTCATCTTGTGGTCAATCATGACTTTCAGCCCTGGTGCTAGCAAGCGTAGCACTGCGGAGCCTATAAGCATGCTGCGGGTTTTTTCTCCCAAGGTGGAGTACCTTAGATTTATCAATATTGAACGTCATCAGGTTTATATCCGCTCACATACTAAGCTTATCCAAGTCATCCTGGATCACTAGTCTGTCCTCAGGTGTGGACGCTATGTCCCAAAGTTTAGTGTCATCAGCGAAGTGTGCTTCTGACACCAATGTCCACATCATTGATAAAGATGTTAAAAAGAACCAGTCCAAGGACAGAGCCTTGGGGGACACCACTGGTTACGGAGCGCCATAATAATTCGCTACCACCTACCAGTACTCCGGGTCTGACCTCCAGAACCAATTTCCCAGCCATCGGACTGTGGTGAAGCTGAGGCCACAGTTGGTCAATTTTTCCATGAGGAGGTCATGGGACACCAGATCAGAAGCTTTTTTTAAAGTCCAGATATATGATGTCAGTCTCTTCTCCCTTGTCCAGGTGATACGTCACCTGGTCATACAAGGAGATAAGATTGGTCAGGCAAAACCTACCCGCAACAAACCTGTGCTGGCTATCCCTCAGGATGTTGCTTTTGGCCAGTTTATCCAGAAGGGTCTCCTTGATAATTTTCTCCAGAATCTTACTGGGGATTGAGGTCAAGCTGATTGGCTTGTAATTCCCGGGATCTACTTTTCGCCTTTTCTTGAAAATGGGTACTACATTGGCCTTCTTCAGGTCCTTCACCTAAGCACCATGAATTTTCGAATATTTTTGCCAATAGTTGGGCTATGACACCTGCCAACTCCTTGAGTTCTGTATGGTGTAATCTGTCAGGACCAGCTGACTTGAAGGTGTCCAGCCTCTCGAGGTGATCCTTTACTAGATCAACACCGATGCTGGGTATAAATATACCCTCACCCTGGCTGTCCCTTGTCTTGCTAGGCCAGGTGGTCCCATTGGACAGATGAAAGACTGACATGAAGTACCCATTGAGCAGATTGGCCTTTTCTGGAGTGTCAGTTATCGGCAGTCCCGTTTGATGCAGCAGGAGTCCAGTGTTACCCTTGCTTCTTTTCTGACTCCCTACGTATCTGAAAAAGGACTTTTTGTTATCCTTGATGTGTGTAGCCAGATGGAGCTTGGTTGCAGCCTTGGCTTGCCTTATCCGCTCCCTGGAGGTACAGACCAGTGTTGAGCACTCCTTGTTGGTGGTACTTCCAGCCTTCCATCCTTTGTATGTATCTCTTTTGGGGCATAGGAGATCCTCAAGTTCCCTGCTGAGCCAAGGGGGTTGCTGCGCCCTTTTGTTACCGTTCCTCTGAGATCGGATGGCCATCCCTTGTGCTGTCAGGATCACTCCCTTGAGGAGCAACCACTCCTCTTGGACTCCTCTGCCTGTCGAGTCGTGGTCCCTTAGGGCCTCAACAACGAACCTCCTGAGCTTGTCAAAGTCAGCTTTCCTGAAGTCAAGGACTTCTCTATTGCTGACTGACTTGCCAGCTTTGCAATGGATAGTAAAGGTGATCAGCTCGTGGTCACTGTCACCCAGCTGCCCATCGATTCTTAGGTCACTGACTAGATCATCCCCTCTGCCCAGTACTAGGTCCAGCAACGCTTTACCTCTCGTCAGCCCATAGACTTCTTGGGCCAGGTAGAGCTCATCCACGCACGTGAGGAAGCTTTGCAACTAATCGGATTTGGGCGAGTGCTCTTCCCATGAGAAGTCCAAGTAATTAAAGTCTCCCACGACAATCATGCACCGAGAGCATTCCCCACATCCTTCCTTCAGTACCCACCCCACCCCTAAGATCGAGGTGCTGGAGGAGCAGATGGTTTAACACAGCAGATCACTTCTTGTAGCTCTGCATTCAGAGTGCATGGGGAAGGAGTCACTGCTGTATGAAGAGTCTAACTGCTTCCAGTGCATGCCAGGTATTGTGGAGGTCGTTCAGAGACAGTTTCCTTAGTGGGCTTCTTCAGCTTCCCCTGGCTAGACTGTTCTAACAGTTAATTGGCGAAGTCGCAGAAAAAGTAAGTTCTGCTTGTTGGCAGCTTTCACAAAACACTGTATGGGACCTGCATGGTTGAGATCAAACACTGCCCAGTTTCTTGATAACAAATCGGAATACCTGGATTTAATGGTTCATTACTGTAAACAGAGTATTTTCCACCAGCTTTTTTGTTATTCAGCTTCTCTTAGGGAAACATTTTAGCTTTTACAAAGTCTGGTGACGGAATCCTTGTGGTGAAACTAGCCCAGAAGCTGGGCTTGGAAGAAGGTCATGAAGAGTTTTCTGGAAATGTCACACACCTTTAATAGGAAAAAAAATGGGTAATGTTTAAGAACCACATAAAAGAGTTCTGAGCATACGTGGTAGTTTAGAGGCCTCTGAGTCTTGAGTATTGAATACTCTGTGCTATTGGTTATTGCTATGGAGGATCCTGTTTGCACAAAAAAACCCCAAAATAAATTGGTCATAGCCATGTACTTGAGGGAGCAACACAAGCACTGAAATTGTGGTAACATAAGTGATTTGTGGCAAGGTTTTGAGTGTGCCATGACATTCTCCATCAGTGGAATACAATCTTCTTCCCAGCATACAATCTTCTTTCCAGAATGTAGTTTATCACCCCATGCTACGAGGGAAGAATTAATTAAATCAAATTTTTATAACTGACAAAAGCAAGATTTTGCTCTTGTAGGAAGACGCATTTATTATTTGGAATTCAGACTCTTCTGGGAATGTGGTTGGAATCCAGAGGCAGGAACTGCAGCCAATAAAAATCTTGTGCTTTGGAAGATTGAAATTATGGGGAATAACTTTAAATAATGTTAGACTTTTGTCACACAGCATGTATAAGAGCTGTTTATTTTGGAACTCATTAAAGTCGGAGAGTTATAAGATTCTCTTTCAAAAGCTGAGAGAAATTAAGCACATATTTTAATGTGATTGCAGTAGTTAATCAGTGAAGTGTTTAAGAGATAAGGATTTATTCTGCAAGGACTTGAGGCTTATAGAAACACCTTGAGAGTGCTCAGCATTTCAGAGAATCAGACTGAAATGATTTAACACATTTTTGTTGAACTGTTTTATTTCAAGTTGTGGTTAATACAGGAAAATGGTTTAAGTGTTTTTTGTTATTTTTGTTAGCCCTCCAACAGATAATGTTGTTCAGTTATCAATTGCCAAAAGATGGAATGTTTAATGCGAAGATTCTGGAAGGAATACATTGTTAAAAGCATCTATAAATTCATATTTTATGGTAACGCTTTATTGCTGTGATTTACAGGTACTTATAATATTCCTCACTATGGACTTTAAGGTGTTTCAAGAACATAACTTGCAAGGTCCACACATACAACTTCGGTTAATGTCAGTAGGAGTTTTACAGAGTTGCTATTCCTGTGGGGTGTGGAAACTTAGAAATGAATAGGCAGTTTTCCTTTGAGAAGTAAGTTAATCTAATTTTTCAGTTGCGGCGTTTTTTGACAAATATTCGTTTTGTCCTTAAACTTTTTCTCATCAAGTTGCAGATCAGACATCTTTTTATCTTTTCAGAAGCAACTAAAACTCTTCAGAGTAGTTTTCCATGTCATGGGAAAAATCAGTTCTTAAAGAGTATTACCACACATCCTGGGGATGTATTTTATAGTCTGTGTATTATCTAGAAGCTAATCAGTTTGCTTTCTTTTCTAAAACATGTTTCCTAATTCCTGATGTAAAATATGTCTTAGATTTTGTCCTCTGTTGGACGCTGAGGTTGCTGATAGTCTGTGTTGGACTTCACAGTGTGCTTATAAAGTTGATGATTTGTTAGGAGGCAATATACATAGTGCAGCTTTAATGATGATAAAGATGCAATTACTTCTAATAATTAGATAAATCGGTTCTGTTCTGATTTTCTGAGGTCTGTTTTTAGAAGTTCTCTGCACCTGAATTAATGAGCCCAGTTTAAACCTTTTTAATGTCTCTTCCTGTACTTTTGGACCCACATTTGAATCTGTAAGTCTCTTAAAAACACAAACCAAGTTCCCTATAAGACAGACGCTCAAATTACCTGTAATTAGTATAAAAAATATTAGGTACACGGTTTATCAATAAATAGGCTCCAAACAATGGGTACAAATTTTGCAGCTATAAACTGTAGATGAAAGAAGGAAGAAAATTAGTCTTAAATCCTAACTCTCAAGTTTATATTTTCCAAGCATTGCCAAGAGTTTTGCTCTGTAATAAATGGAAAAAATGTCTTTAGTTATGCTCACTTTTGTATGCCTTTCTGAATACTTCAATTGCCTTTATTAAAACTTGGATCTCCAGAACATCCAGTTTTTCTTTATAGTCAGTTAATGGTGATTCAAATGTGCTTTCCAAATGAGACCGATCCAGTTAGCATCTATGTTCTTATATTAGTGGCTCACAGTATTCATTATATGAAGCCCTCTGAATAATGAGGTTGAGATTAAAGTTCTAATTTGCCTTCCTACTTTTTTGTTTATTTGCCTAGCAGGTGCAAAACACCTCTAGAAGTCTGCATGTCCTTGACCATTGTCATTTTTTAATTTTTATTTGTTAGTTTTGTGTCTGCACAGCTGAAAGTTATGACACTGTGCAGAAAGATGAGAAGAAATGCTTATAATCTAGAAGACCAAATACAGACAATGGACAGGGAATGGAATGTAACAAAGGAAGATGAGCAAGTCAGGGTATTTGGCGTAGGTTATACTTGTTCTGTAGTGTTTCTGTTTTACGCATTGAGTTAATGTATCTTTGATGAGAAAAAAAACTTGAAGGTGTAATGGAAGGAAAAAGGAGCAGATACTGGTATGAAACAGTCATAGTTGTTTAGGTGGTTGTGCAAAAAAACAGTTGTTTCTAACTCCACCCTGGAGAAAAACGGTATATGGGCATGCCCATCAGAAATTGTGAGTTTAGAGACTTAGCTGGGAATGAAATAAGCTGGGAATGAAAACCATAGGAATTGTCAAGGAATGGGGGAAGTGGTCAGAGCCTTCTGTCATTAATTGTTTGTGACTTCAAAATAAAGCAAAAGCTCAGGAAGACTGAGTTTAACTTTTGAGGGCAGGGAGGGATTCAGACATCTGCATGGTAGCGAGCACAGAGACAAGAATGGATGGAAGATGTGCCTTTGTTTTATAGACAAGTAAACTGAACTACCCCTTAGCAGCATTAAAGCAATCTTGCCCTGTGTGCTACTTCATCCTGCAAGTTCATGCCAGTTTACTGATATTGCACACACATACACTCTGCTTTTCATAATTCCCCAAACCAGCTTTTATAAATATTATGTGGGACTAGCAACAGTTAATTAGCTTCCTTTTTTATATGTACATTTTTAATATTTTTCCACCCATCCCATATTCATTTTATTAGCTCAATTTGGGTTCATATTGATTACATGAGGAGCACTGGAAAATGAGGATTTTTGGTGTGTATAGGAAACAGAAATATTGGCCTCTGTGAGACTCTTGCAGTGTGAAATGTCACGATAGTCCTGTTTTATGAAGTAACTAGGAAATTAATTCATATCCCCATGGTAACACTTGATATATTTCATATTAAGTCAATGAGGAATAAACCACAACAATTATTTCAATGTGTCACATTATTTCAATGTGCTTACAAACGAAAGCTAACTCCAGACTTTGTTTCATGAATCACAACTCAATGCTTTGGTTACAAAAGAAGTATTTTAAGGTTTCACTGTCAGTTTTGTGAAAAAAACCCCAACATGGTCCTTAAATTAATATGGTAAAAAAACTATATTATAATTAATTTGAATGTTGATATATAACTACGGCTCTTCTGTGTTTTGCAGTACTTTGGAAGTTTGCTTGTGATATTCTGTGTTGAACTGGCCTGTGGTGTTTGGACATATGAACAGGAAGTAACGGTGAGTCAGAAAAGGAGGATACATTCTGAAACAAAAGAAAACAACAATTTTCATTAGTTAGCTGTTCTCTAACTGCTGTACATGCATCTTTGGTCATGGCTTTCTGTCAACCTAGAATTAACTTCTTCAAAAACAACAAAAAAAAAGATTATTCTGAGAAAACAACTCTCTCTAAAAAAATGGTTCAGTCTGACATTTTCTTTTCTTGAGAATCAAATCCTGAAGTCTTCATTTATTTATTAAATCATTTTTAGCCAGTTGTACCTCTGGCAAATGCTCACTGAAGTCAATAGGAGCTTCGATTGAGGTAAAGAGTACAGGTTTAGGGCCTGCCTTTTCAGAGCGAAGATATGAGAATTTAGAAGAAGCTTATTCCAAGACCTTTCTCCTTTTTGGAGGGATACATCTTTTTGTAGTGCGTTTTAAATGAATAGTACGTTCTTTCCATAAATTACTTACTGTCTGCAGAGGCCTAGCCATTTCTCCTCCAACTATAAATGCCTCCGTTTTACGTGAAACATGCCTCAGCTATAAAATAGGTTTCTGTAAATCTCTGAAGACATTTCATCTCCATCTAGTATTTATAATTGCACTGGTTCTTAATTTATTCAAACTGGGGACCTATGACTGTTATACAAAATATGCTAAATACTGAGCAGAAAGAAAACTGACATATTATTCTGTTAGCTCTTATATCTTATTCTCTTGTTTTCAGTTCAGTTCATTTTTATGAACAGAGGGACATATAGTTCCTCTGAGCTACCAGTGTATGCCCAAGACACTGGACTTTTCAATACCAGTCAGTACGTAGCAATTACATTGCAGTAAAAAGGGAGGCAGCTCATTTGTTATTTGTGCAGTCCTGGGACCAAAGGAATTTTTGGCAGATCTGCACTCTGGAATTATGTGGCAGCATTTTGCTTCAGAGCTTATTCCCTTGCCATACAGATTCCAGAGTGGTGTTATGCTTCTAATATAACACCGATTAAAGATACTGCTTTGCTTAAATGTCAGGTTACATTGATATGATACATTTTTAAATGGCGAATGCAGATCATAAGCTTGATTTACCTTATAGGCACAGCCATTCTCCTTTGGACTTCTGCCAGGGCTACAACTACAAAGTAACATCCAGGCCTCTGTAGCACTCTCTTATTGGTGGATAATGTCTGCAGGGTATGTCAAAATGAAGGAACCTTCAAGTGCACTAGGACTACACCCTCTTTTAGAAAATTGGGGTTGTGCATCCTTTGTCCCACTGTGACCTCACCTTTGGAGCAGATATTCCAATTGCTCTGGAACAGTAGCAGAAGCCAGTGTAGCCTGGGGCTGGAGTTAGCTTGTGCTATATGTTGTGGCATTGGTGATTCAGAAATCAAAATAAGGTCCTAGACTCAGTCATCTCTAAGGGCACCTATACATGTGCCCGACACCTGTTTCAGTGCGTTCTAAATAGCAGATTAATTGAGCTTCTGTTGGAGCATTCTAATTGGAATGCTCCAGCAGCCTTGCCATCTTATGTATTCAGCATCTCCACATTTCAAAATGGCATTGGGGGCGCTTTAACTAAAGCTCGTCAAATGAACTTTACTTAAGTGCCCCCACCACCATTTTGAAGCACGGAACACTGAATACATGAGATGCTGTGGGTATTTTAATTAGAGTAGCTAGCTGCCCCCCCCCCCCCCCCGCCCCCCCCCAATCCTAGAGCACTTGTCAAAATACCCTAAAGAGCTACTACCATCTGCTTTGCATCTTGGGTCAGAAATAGCTCAGATTCTTCACTTTCCCCATGTCTTTCTTAGTTCCTAGAGAAAATCAGTAATAGAGATTATAAACCCTTGAATAAACAGAACAAAAATACATATGGACTCAGTGTTAAATATTATCTTTCCTACTTACTTCCCCCCTCCTTCCCTGCTCATGCCACTTTGCTTCCTTTCTTTCCTGATTATTATTTTGCACACACTTTCTCACACTCTCCTTCACTTTCCCACATGCCCTCCTCTTTTCGTTCCTTTTTTGTCCAGTCTTTAACTTGCTGTTCTCTTGCCCTGTTTCTCCTCATACTAATGCTGCTTGCATTGTATGGTGAACCCAGTACAAAATTCTCTCAGATCTTTGGTCACTAAGCCTGGCTACTGATTGCCATGCTCTGAGACCAGTCCTACCTGAAACAGCATCTTTGAAGTCAGCGCTACTTTTTGGAATGGCTCTGTGTTATTTACAGGTCATTTCACAAAGCTGGTTGACACAAAGAATGGTCATTTAGAGTATGATTACTATTACTCTTTCACATTGAACGATGAAGAAAAACCCATCTGTCAGGGTGTCTTGCTGTCACATGGGTTCAGTGTTGCAAAAAATCACAGGAACCCCTATTAAGTTATAGAAAATCAATTGGCATTGGTGTGTGTGGGTATGCAATTGCTGTCAAACAGCACTGGTGTGGCATAACCACATGTACTAGCCCACTCTGAGCCCTGCTTAACATATGGACAACTCTGCCATAAGAGTTCCTGTATAAGCAGTTTGACTTCCATATTATGAGAGTTTTCGGTATGAAAAGAGTGCCCCATGACCAGTCTATTCTACCCACAAGATTGAAAAGCTGGCACAGGTTCTCAGCTTACTTGAACTGCAGTCAGAGTTGCATGCTTATTAGAAAAATAGTAATGTATTAATACAAATATAAATTAAACAGTTGACTAGGCATTTTGAGTTTTCATGCTCGAAAATCAAACCATAAACTCTACTTTTAGATTGGTCACACCCTCCACAAAGGTGCCTCTCAAGGAATGAAGCTAGACATACGATTCCCATGAACATGTTCTGGCATGCACTGAAGTGCATTGGTTGACCAAGATGTATTTAGTAGATGCGTTCAAATCATTTGTCACCTTGATGTTCTTGTTGCAAAAGATAAAGATTTTAAAATCCCTTCTTAGCTCTATAATTGTTACTATGTTATTATAATTGGGTTTAGTCTGCTTTGGTTTACTACTTAATTTTCTCCTCTGACTTCTGCATTCGTGTGTGCTGCTTTTCATTTTTTTCAAAAAGCATGATACCTTTATTACACATGTAACTTTGGATTTGATTCAACTAAACAAAGGAGTCAAGCAAGTATGCTCTGAACTGCAGTAGTATCAAGTATTATCCAAAAAAATCAAAGCACTGATTTTTAACTCAAAATAAAGAGAAATATGTTGAATACAGAGGAAAATTATTTTATTGTCATGATCTTTCATACAATTTTTAAGTAGGAACTGGGACATTCTGGATTTCATAGGTGCTTGTTAAGCACTATACTGATAAGATATATTTTTAACATGGATATTTGCAAGATCAAAATCTTTGAGAATAAAAAATAAAAGCTTACAGAATTCCCAGTACCTTCAAGGTGTTTCATGTACCACTTCACAATGGTTTGTGAAGTGGTGTGTGAAGACAATGTAGTTTCCATGAGGAATTGCAGAAGAACTCTGTAAAGAGTATAATGTAGTTACATGTCAATGGATGCTGTTGTTTGGACTGAAATAATTCATTCAGGAAATGTTTCTTGTTTTATGTTCGTACAACACCTAGCACAATGAAGATTTGAGGCCTTGGAGCTAGTGTGGTATAAGCAAGAAATAATAAAACCTGTTAAAGTTCAGAAAGTATTTAATAGAAGACTATTACTAGAAGCACTCATTTTAATCTGGATAAATCAAAGAATCATAGATTATTTGCATTGGAAGGGACCTCAGGAGGTCATCTAATCCAACCCCCAGCTCAAAGCAGGACCATCCCTAACTATATCATTCCAGCCAAGGCTTTGTCTACCTGGATCTGAAAAACCTTGATGAATGGAGATTCCCAAACCTCTCTGGGTAGCCTCTTCCAGTGCTTTACTACCCTCCTCATGAAAACTTTTTTTCCTAAACTTCCGTTGCTGCAACTTCAGACCATTGCTCCTTGTTCTGTCATCTCCCACCACTAAAAATAGTTTAGATTCCTCCTTTTTGGAACTATCCTTCAGGTAGTTGAAGGTAAATCCCTCCTCAGGCTTCTCTTCTTTAGACCTAAGTAAACCCACTCCTCTCAGCCTCTCCTCAGAAGTCATGTGCCCCAGCCCCCTAACCATTTTCATTCCTCTCTGCTGGACACTTTTCAATTTATCCGCATCCTTTCTGTAGTGGGGGACCCAAAACTGGACACAGTACTCCAGATATGACCTCGCCAGTGCCGAATAGAAGGGAAGAATCACTTCCCTTGATCTGCAGCCCAGTATGCTATTAACCTTCTTGGCAGCAAGGACACATTGTTGGCTTATATTCAGCTTATTGTCCACTGTAACCCCCATGTCCTTTTCTGCAGAGCTGCTGCTTAGCTAGTCAGCCCCCAGCCTGTAGCAGTGCATGAGATTGTTCTGTCCAAGTGCAGGACTTTGCACTTGTCTTTATTGAACCTCATAAGATTTCTTTTGGTTCAGTCCTCCAATTTGTCAAGGCCACTCTGAATCCTAGCCCTACCCTTCAGCTATCTACTACTCCCCCCCAGCTTGGTGTCATCTGCAAACTCGCTGAGGGCGCACTCTATGCCATCTTCCAGGTCATTGATGAAGATATTGAACAAAACTGGCCCCAGGATCAAACCCTGGTGCACTTCACTTTACACCAGCTGCCAACTAGACATTAAGCCATTGATCACCAACCTTTGAGTCCAGTGATCCACTCAGTTTTCTATCCACTTTACAATCTATTCATCCAATCTGAGCTTTCTTAGCTTGCTTGCAAAAACGTGGGAGACCATATCAAACGTCTTGCTGAAGTCAAGGTATATCGTTTTCACTGCTCTCCCCATGTCCACAGAGTCATAGAAGGCAGTCACATTGGTCAGGCATGACTTGCCCTTGGTGACTCCTTGGATGACTGTTCCTAATCACTTTCTTCTCTGAGTGCTTAGAAATGGACTCCTGGAGGACCTGCTCCTTGATTTTTTCAGGGATGGAAGTGGTCTGTAGTTCCCTGGGCCCTCCTCCTTCCCTTTCTTAAAGATGGGCACTATATTTACCCTTTTCCAATCATCTAGAACCTCACCCGGTTGCCACGAGTTTTCAAAGATAATAGCCAGTGGCTCTGCAATCACATCGGCCAAGTCCCTCAGCACCTTTGGGTGGATCACATCTGGCCCCACAGACTTGTACACATCTAGTTTTTCTAACTAGTCCTTAACCTGTTCTTTCACCACTGTTGGCTCCTCACCTCCTCTCCAAAATGTGCTGACAGGTGCAGTAGTTTGAAAGTTAACCTTGCCTGAGAACACTTGAGGTGAAAAAGGCATTGAGTACTTCAGTCTTTTTTGCATCCTCTGTCACTAGGTTGCCTGCCCCATTCAGTAAGGGACCCACACTTTCTCTGGTTTTCCTCCTGTTTCTAGCATACTAGTAGTAACCCTTCTTGTTACCCTTCACGTCCCTTGTTAGCTGCAACTCTAGTTGTGCTTTGGCCTTCTTGACTTCATCCCTGCATGCCCAGATAATACTCTTATACTTCTCCCTAGTTGTTTGTTCAAGTTTCCACTTCTTGTATGCCTCCTTTTTGTGTTTTAGCTCACTGAAAAGTTCCCTGCTAAGCCAAAGTGGTTTTCTGCCATACTTGCTAGTCTTCCTGCACATCGGGATGGTTTGTTCCTGTGCCTGTTCGTCAGTAAGGTTTCTTTAAAATACAACCAGCTCTCCTAGATTCCTTCCCCACTCAGACTGGCTTCACAGGGGATCCTGCTCATCAGTTCCCTGAGGGAGTCAAAGTTTGCTTTTCTGTAGTCCAGGGTCCTTGCTTAGCTGCTACTCTTCATAATCTTGAGGAAAAGAAGGAACTGTCATCTCAGGGTCGCTACTGACCAAGTTGCCATCCACTACTACGTTCCTCATCAATTCATCCCTGTTTTCAAGAAGAGCATGGCCCCTAATTGGCCCCTCCAACATTTGCACCAGGAAGTTGTCCCCAGTACTCTCCAAAAATATCCTGGATTGCCTGTGCACTGCTGTATTGCCCTCCCAGCAGATGTCAGGGTGATTGAAGTCCCCCAGGAGAACCAGGGCCTGTGATAGGGAAACTTCTGCTTTCTGTGTGAATAAAGCCTCATCCACCACTTCCTCCCTGTCTGGTGGTTTATAGCAGACACCCACGATGACATCACCCACGTTGCTCTCTCCTCTGACGCTAACCCAGAGATCTTCAAGAGGCCTATCTCCAGTTTCACACTGGAGCTCTGAGCAATTATACAGCTCTTTTACATAAAGCGCAACTCCTCCTCATCCTCTTCCTTCTCCACCTCTTCTCCCCTACCTGACCTTCCTGAGCATTTTATACCTGTGCATGACAGTACATCAGTCTTGCAAGCTATCCCACCAAGTCTCTCTAATTCCATTATAGTTCTGTGAATGTGTGAGGATTTCCAGTTCTTCCTCCTTGTTTCCCAGGCTTTGTGCATTCATGTACAGATACCTGTGGTAAATAGCTGATTGCCCTACTTTCTCAGAAAGAAAGAGAGGGCCTGTTGCCTCCTCCTGCTTGTGCTTCCTCGAGATCAGCCTCTTCCCAACTTTCCGCAGGGTATTGGTCTCTAACCCCCAATGAACCTAGTTTTAAAGCCCTCCTCACTAGCTTAGTGAGCCTGTCTGCGAATATGCTCTTCCTTTTCTTTTTCAGGTGGATTCCATCTTTTCCTAGCAGTCCTTGGAATAACATCTGTGGTCAAAGAAGCCGAAACCCTGCTGGCAACACCATCTGTGCAGCTATGCACCGATTTAGCATTGCAATGTCTTCCAACCATTTCTCTGGGTCTCTTAATCTGCCACCCCTCGCTTCCTGCCCCTCTTTACAGGCAAATCTTCCCTAACAAACTCCCTTAAAAGGTGGCCTGTTCACTGCTCCTTGGTCTCAAAAGGTTCCCCTTTCCCTGCTAAACTGCTTCTGTTCACCAAGCTTACAGTAAAGGAAGGTGAGAGAGTTTCCAGGCAAACTCCCTAGCCAACTCCACCTTGTTCTGGACTGTTTAAACAAGGAGATTACATATTAGCCATATGGAAAGGTTGGGTTCAGAAGAGTGTGTTCCCTGGAGGAACAGATAAGATGAGTTTTATCTACTTATATTACATATATGTAGGTTAGTTGCTCTTAATTAAAGGAAGAGCTTACCTTAAAGCCTCTGCTTCAAAGAGGGGGGCAGCAAACTGACCCAGGAACTGCTTGCAAACTGCCCAGTTTCTTGCCCCTGTTCGTTCAATCCTTGGTCACTTAGGGAGTTTCTTTTTATACCCTCCTGTGCCCCTTGTTAATACTCTTATAGTATTGAGAAGGTGGCTTTAGAATAGTTGGATTTTTTTTAAACCAAATATATGAAATTAAAGGTTACTTTTGAAATTGTGATTTGTTTCAGTACAGTTAGTAAACCTGAACAAGGGTGAAAATAACATGATGAGTTGAATAAAGTAAAAATAACCTGAATGGTATGTGTACCTGGAGAACTATGTTAAAGAATTAAGCTCCTTTGTTAGCTTGCCATACCATAAAGCTAGTCCAGCTGAAACAGAAGTCAATTTCTGATCTTAAACTTTGGCTCACTTTTGTGCTAAATGCAACAGCTTGCTTATTTTGTTACTTACACACTGCTGATCAGGTGAGGGTTAGAGACAAAAGAAAAAGTAAATTATTAAAAATACTCCATTTTTTTAGAATACTTTAAAGTAGCTTTCCCAGTACATATTTCAACAGAACATCTGTGTGTACAAAAAAGACTTGCTGAGCAAAAGTTGCTACCTTATATACAGTTAATCATGAATGTGTTTGAAGGATGTGCTGAAATGGGATGCACTCAAATGTGCATGTGTGACGTGTCTGCATCCACTGAAATCAGAGGAAAGACTCCCACTGATCATTGGGCCTTGGATCAGGACTTTTATCTGATACAAATCAGCAGTCATTTAACTGAATTTTATACTAGGCCTCTGAAACTCTCTAAAATGTGGTATTTTCATTTATTGATATGTTCGTCCCCTATTGTGTCACATAAATGGATTTCTAAACAAGCAAAGGATAGAGATTAGTGTTTTCCTGCTGTTTTTATTAATACTAATAAAGCTGTGAAAATGTTTGAATGGAATAATTTTCTTCTTTTGCTGAAATGAAGCAATCAAACTAATTTATATTAAGTATGCCAGAATAAGTAAAAATACAGATTCATTAGGCACTAGGTTTAGACCAGGGGTGCTCAACCTCCGGCCCATGGGTCTGGCAATTTGGGAGCAGGGGAGCAGTGGCCATTATTATGGCCACCCTTCCCCCCGCCAAAGCCCCAAACCCTATTCCCTGGGTGGCCCGTTGGAACCAAGCTATGCCTCATTCCATGGCAGGGCCAGGCCCCGCTCCCTGCTTCTGGATCAAAGCCAGGCCTCACCCCGTTTCCTCCCCACAGGGCTGGTTGGGACCTGGCCATGCTGCCTTCCCTCCTATTGGAGCTGGGCCATGCCCCTTCCCCC
>NW_005842203.1:1739739-1758497 GCF_000455745.1 Alligator sinensis | reverse complement strand
GCCCTTTTCCCTGTGGGGCTGGCCCATGCCCCTTTCCCGCCCATTGGGGCAGGGCTGGGTCACACCTCTTCTCCCCCACAGGGCCGCACAATGCCGCCTTTCATTTCCATGGGGTGGGGTAAAGCTTCTTTCCTCTGTGGGGCTGCATTGGGGCTGGCTTGCAGCCTAATCCCCCTCCCCGCCCTCCCCCCATGGGCCAGATGGTTACTCCTGTGCCTGCCCAGGCACTGGATTGGGAGCAGTGGCTAGATCTGGGCCGCAGATGGGCCAGGCAAAAAGGTTGAGCACCATCAGTTTAGACAGCTCTGAGTCTTTCTAGTTGTTTGAAACATTTTGTCTCTTTTCAGGTCCCAGTACAATGGTCAGATATGGTCACTTTAAAAGCCAGGATGACCAATTATGGCCTACCTAGATACCAGTGGCTTACCCATGCTTGGAATTTCTTTCAAAGGGAGGTAAGAAAATAATTGATTCATTAAATACAATAGTGTGAACTCAGTAAGTGGCACTTTCCTGTTGAAGGAAAAGCTGAAAAGGTGAGACTTTTCCTGTAAGCTAAATGAAGGCCTGTGGATTGGTGCTTTCATCAAGAGAGCATATGACATTAACCATCCTAAACTTTTGCAGGTTCTAAACATATAGAAATTATGTATATTCATAATTTCATCTCCCCTTTTCTTTTTTCATAATTTGTTCATTATTCCAAGGATATGCTATGCTATATTTGCATCTGATCTATATCTAGAGATAAAAGTATATATTTTTAAATTAATGACTCATAGACTTGCATTATAAAAACCTCACCAACCTTGGGAATGTAGTTGCCCCTATTTAGAAAACCTAGTTTCTGGATTACATTTGCAAATCAAGTAAGTTTTAAAAACAGGTGATGGTATAGTATTCATTGTATAATTTGTATTATCATAGTGTGTAGTATTCCTATTCTGTTTTGTAGGTGCATGCATAATTTAATTTAATTTTGGGTGCAGCTTGCAATATATATACACATGCAGCAAAAAATAAGAACACTCTTAACGTGAAATAATTACTTGCTGGAAACCCTAACCTCCTTGTATTCTTCAGTAAAATTAAAGAAAGGAGAATTAAAAGTTGTCCCCTTCTACCTTACATTTAGAAAACAAACTTTCTTTGCAATATTTTAGCATTATTGCACTCCTTTTCTTACATGCTCTGATTTTTAGCTCCCTTTCTACAGACTTGCTACATTTGAGTTACTGGCTGGAAAGGAGTATGAAAGGCAATCTAAGCAGTTGCCAATACTGTCTTTTGAGCTGTATTTCCATAAAACGGTCAGTTTTTACTTCCTGCTACCAGGAGGGAAAAAAACTGGCTTGCAGTTTCACATCTTTGCTTCATAGCCTGTTGAAATACAGATCTGTTTTTAAAGAATGAACTATTATGTCACTGAAACTTGGAAGTGCACAAGGTAAAAGTCATGAACCCCAAATATATGTTCATGTGCAGGAAAAGAACTACTTAAATGCCTGTCATTGTGTTGCCCATTCTGAAATGTTGAAATCTATCATTGTTATACAGATTTCCTGTTTATTTAAACATTTCCTGACTATACTTGATTAGTCTCTATTTGTGTAGAACCTGCAAGAAAGAATAAATAAAGGTTTAGAAGACTTCAAGCATTTTTTTCTGCTAAAACTGTTCAAATGGTACAAGAAACAAAGTAATCCTTCATGTATAGGTAGACTGAAAGTCCTTTGTTTTTCTCTACCTGAAGTGACTATAAACAATTCATAGTTATAGTGCTTCTGATTTCCATGCATGCAGCTTTACAGTATCCTTGTCTGAAAGTATGGGATGACTGTAATATTGGAAAATTGTTTCTATTCAAACATGATTTTAAACAAAATGAAAAAAAGAACTTCCCTGTCAAAAAAATACCCAAAACCCAAATCCTAACTTTTTTGGGAAAAAGCCCCTTTATAGTGAAATTTCTCATGTTCAGTCTATGACCAGAAGAGACAATCTGGAGAAAGGCTAAAGTTAATTGGACAAGCTGTTTTAGCACTACAGCCTGCTGGCTGCCTAATTGGTGTGGTCTCATTTTTGAGCATTATGCAAACTATTTTTATCTACTCACTGCTGAGATGTTGTATGTGAGAGCCTTGTGTGCATGACTGGGCACCATGCATAGGGCTGTTTTTATGAAGTTGGAATGCAAATTTCTTAGTTCATAAAGGATTGGTTTTTATCAGCTGTGAACTCTGTCTTTTGTGTTTTATGACTTCCAGAAAAGATGCTATATCCATTTTATCTCAGCTTTTCTGCCTTTTCCTCTCTTGCATTATTTAAAGACCTATTTGCTGGTCTGCTAACCAAAATGGTTGAACCTGTGGCTGAGAAGGCAGAGATAGAGAAAGAAAATTGAGATTGGGAGGTCACTGACAGAGCAGATAACAAGAGAACAGAAACAGAAAAGAAAATAAGTTTAGGAAGGATAACAAAAGGCTAAAGGTTTGAACTGTTTTCTCCTCAAACACTTCCTATGGATTGTTTATTCACTGTTTACCTGTGTGGAGAGTAGGTAAAAGCTAATCTAGGATTTGGCTTATGACAAGACAATAGATCAAGGGTGTCAAACTTGAACCAGGAAAGCCAAGGCTGTGACTGAACTCCAACTGGCTACATGTATCAAAGACAATAAAAAGTATTTTTTTAGATGTGGGGAGCCAAAGGAAAAGCAAGGGTAACATTGGGCCCCTACTAAACCATATGGGACAACCGACACCCAGGAAAAAGCCAACTTGCTTAATGGGTATTTTGCATCAGTTTTTCACCATCCCCAAGGCATGGCCCTGCTCAATATGGTATGGGATGGCCAGGGTGAGGGAGAATTTTTACCCTTCATTAATGTAGACCATGTGAAAGAACACCTTGAGAGGCTAGACACCTTCAAGTCAGCTGGCCCAGACAGCTTGCACCCCAGGGTACTTAAGGAGCTGGCAGGCGTCATGGCTCAGCCACTGGCACAGATGTTTGAGAACTTGTGGCACTCAGATGAAGTTTCTGAAGTTTGGAAGAAGACCAATGTGGTGCCTATCTTCAACAAAGGGAGGAAAGTAGATCCAGGGAACAACAGGCCTATCAGCCTGAACTCTATCCCAGGGAAGATTTTGGAAAAAATCAAGGAGACCATTCTTGACAAACTGGCTGATGGTAACATCCTGAGGGATAGTCAGCACAGATTTGTTGCGGATAGGTCTTGCCTGACCAATCTCATCTCCTTCTGTGACCAGGTGACATATCAACTGGACAAGGGAGAAGAGATTGATGTCATATATCTTGACTTTAAAAAAGCTTTTGATCTGGTGTCCCATGATCTTCTCATGGAAAAAATTGGCCATTGTGGCCTCGGCTGCATCACAGTCTGATGGCTGGGGAATTTGCTCTGAGGTTGGACCGAGAGAGTGGTAGTTGATGGAAGTAAATCATCGTGGTGCTCCGCGACCAGTGGGGCCCCCCAAAGCTCCATCCTGGGGCCTATACTCTTTAACATCTTTATCAATGATGTGGACATTGGTATCAGAAGCGGACTGGCCAAGTTCGCCATTGACATCAAACTTTGGGATAAAGCGTCCACACCTGAGGACATGATGGTGATCCAGGCCACCCTTGACAGGCATGGAAAATGGGCAGACAAAAACCTGATGGCGTTCAACACTGAAAAATGTAAGGTACTCCACCTTGGGGAAAACCCCACCCCTGCATCACACTTATAGGCTCAGCAGTGCTATGCTTACTACCACCACGGCCAAAAGGGACTTGGGGGTTATGATTGACCAGAAGATGAATATGAGCCACCAATGCGATGTCACAGCTGGTAAAATGATCAAAACTCTGGCTTGCATCCATAGATGCTTCTCAAGTAAATCCCAGAATGTTATCCTCCTGCTGTATTTGGCCTTGGTGAGGCCACAGCTGGAGTACTGCATCCAATTCTGGGCTCCACAATTTAAAAAGGATGTGGAGAAGCTTGAGAGAGTCCAGAGGAGAGCCACGCACATGATCAGAGAGCAGGAAAACAGGCCTTATGATGAGAGGCTGAGAGGCATGGGACTCTTCAGCCTGGAAAAGGGCAGGCTCAGGGGGGATCTGGCGGCTGCTTATAAGTATATAAGGGGTGTGCATCAGGATCTGGGGAAATGTCTGTTTACCAGAGTGCCCCAAAGGATGACAAGTTCAAACAGTCACAAACTCCTCCCAGACCATTTCATACTGGACATAAGGAAGAACTTATTTACTGACTGAGCCCCCAAGGCCTGGAACAGACTGCCACCTGAACTCCTAAGAAACATTTGGACGTTTATCTTGCTGCGATCCTTTGACCCCAGCTGACTTCCTGCCCCTGGGTCAGGGGGCTGGACTGGATGATTTTCCAAAGTCCCTTCCAGCTCTAATGTCTATGAAATCTAGGAAACTCATTTGGCCCTGTGGGGCAGAATCAGTCCATGGGTAGGCCAGTCCCACAGGCTGGAATGGGCCTATGGACCACCCTCACTTCTATTCTGGGACTTGGCATGAAGAGGCGGGCATCCTGGGTGCTTGGCCGTTGCCAGAGGAACAAGTCATGGTGCTGGGCTCCTTCCCATAGTGGTGCTGGGGATTCAGCACTATGGCTCTTGCCTGGGCACTTGGCTGTAGCCACAGGAAGTTCATGTCCCCCCATCAAGTCTCTGCGTTGGATGACCTGTCTCTGCAGGCTGTATCTAGCCCATGGACCATATGTTTGACACCCATGGAACAGAGAATCTAAAATGGATAGAAAACAAAGAGAAGAGGAAGTGGTGGTCAAGCCAAGATATGTTGGAGAAGAACGTAGGAATGGTGTCTGGTATTTATCCATTGCAAAGGAGTGGGTCATAGAGGGTGCCTCTACACAGGCAGGACACCTGCTCTGATGTGTTCTATTTGGGACGCTTCAATAGCCTCACGGTCACATGTATTCAACATCCCCATGTTTCAGAATAGCACTGTGGGTGCTTAACTAAAACTCGTTGAACAAGCTTTAAAGTGCCCTCGCTGGTATTTTGAAGTGTGGGACACTGAATACACAAGACAATACAGGCATTTTCAAATGCCCCACCTTCTGCACTCCCTCCCCTCCCCCACTCCCCGGAACATGTGTATAGGCACCCAGAGAGATTGTATGAGACCAACACTTTTCAACCCTCTGGCTTGAATACAGCCTGGAAAAACACATTTTTCTGTTGCAAATTTTTTGGTAGTAAATTTGTTTCTTTCATTTTGATGAAAGAATACAAGTTACACTTCCTGTTGATTCTGAGGGTCTTCTGTTGCTGTAAGAGTTCCTACTAAAGTGACTTTTTTCCATTTTTCTTTTCTTTTTTAGTGTCTTACCTTAGATTATTTAGTTCTTTACTCTTTCCTTTCTTTCATTTCCCCCTTTACATTCTCTGACAAATCTTTTCCTGTGCATGCTGTCTCCATTCTCATCCAGATTTACCCATAGCCTGTTCTATTTTTGCAGGGATACTCCATGCCAGTAGGGCTTTGTTATTCTCCCCATTATAGGGACAACAGTAATACTTGATGGGATGATTTCTCTGAAGCACCATCTGGCAAATTGGTTGAGAATAAGGCTAAGTAACGATAGTCAAATAGCCTGAGGTTGAATCGATTCAATTTTTGCAGGTTAGTTTAAGCTGTGTAGATTGAACTGATGAGCATGTGAACAGACATTCACTTTTGATTCTGGAAATGTAGCCACATGCCTGCAGTAGCCCAGGCCAGAAGCTGGAGGGGGCTAGAGCTTGCCTCCCTGCTCCACTGGAGCAGACAGTTTGGGCCAAAGCTAGCCTGCTCACTTTGCAAGGGAGGAGGGGTGGAGGTTGCAGGGAAGTACAAAACATCCTGGGATGCTGAGGGAATGTGAATTAAATTTGAATTTGGAGGGGATCTGGGACAAAAGTTCAGTAAAACAATTTAGCCTAAATCAACTAAGTCTGAAACTACATCCATCCAGGTTTATCTTAAACTGGTTTTGGCCATTTTGAAAGCAGTTTATGTTCACTGAACTTCTGTTGTGTTACAGACTTGAACTAGTTTATGATCATCACTTATACCAGTTCGTGTAATTCCTGTCCCTAGCCTTAAAGGACAGATTGCAGTGCAATGTAACTGGCTATTGGCTACTTCTATCTCCATCTTATTTTAGTTAGATCTCTGGGCACAGTAAAGTAATCAATAAAACATGGCTGCCAGAGAAAACCAGTAGTATCCCATATATGTTGGGTTCATGCAAATGATTTAAATAGGTTTAATTTGTATTTGATAAGGTTGTTTGCTGAATAGTTTTTATGACCAAGGAGCATCATAGTGTAATTACTCATCCTGGCTAATCTTTCCTTTGCAGTTTAAGTGCTGTGGAGTAGTGTACTTCACTGACTGGCTGGAAATGACAGAGATGGACTGGCCTCCTGACTCCTGTTGTGTTAGAGAGTTCCCAGGATGTTCCAAGCAGGCACATCATGAAGACCTTAGTGACCTTTATCAAGAGGTAGAGAGAGAAAATGCTTGAATATTTCAAATTATATTTCAAACTGTCTCCTGTCCATGTTACTGGTATGTTCCAAGCATATAAAGTGTAACATAGAAGGGTTTTTACTGAAACATGTTTGGAATGAGGTTGTTCAGGAGCGGACTGTGATCAAAGCAGAAGAGCAGCTAATCCTTGCTCTCTACCTGCTCCTCAGACTGGAGTTCCCAGTTTGAGGAGTGGACAGGGGGCTTTGCTCTGCTGTGCTCCCCTCATTCCGTCAGACCAGTCTAAAGGATGAGCAGGGAGCAATACTTCCCTCCTGGACTAGACCAGACTTCAGTCTTGTAAGAGAGTTTCTCTTGCAGGGGAGTTCTTTCAATTTCACAACTAGATCGTTCTCCTAAAGGGGGCATGTTTCCCACAGGAGAAATTGAATGAACATTGAACACTTGCAGTTTATACTGGGAGAGCAGCAATTCTTCCATTAGAAATATAGGGCCTGGATGTGGCGAATATTAGATTTTTCTGTTGGCCATCATAGATAGTAGAACTTTCCCTAGCAAATCAAGGTTGTCTAAGTCATGGTAAGTAATTAAAGGACCAGGCACAAAAATCAAAAAGATGAACTCTTCAGGGAGGCAAAATTGCAGAAAAAATTCTTTCCTTGTTGTAACCTAGTACCATTCGAAATAAATGTATGAAGTAGATCTGTGGAGTAAGCTGATGATATTGTATATGGTCATTTTTTAGCATAGAAGTAAGTTTCCAAAACCTGATTCAATAACCAAACACTATTTCTGCCATTAAAGCAGTAGTAAAAGTGCCCTCGCCCCCTTTAAGGCCCTTTTAAACTACCATAGGTTTAAAATTGTGGTATAGTAGATGCGAGTAGAACCCTTAATTGATAACTTTGTAAACCTGAAACATCAATACCATACTGAATGATCATTACAAATGGTTATGGAGGCATTGGTTTGTCACTAACATGGGATTTGTTCCTGAGTATGTTTATGCATTTATTAATTTTAAGCTACCATCTAAGAGCAGTGTTATTAAGCATAAATAAAGCATATACATGTGGGGAAAACAGAGATGGCTTGATATTTCTTTTGTTTTAGAATCTGATTTTGAATGTGAATCAGAGCAGAAATGCAATAGCATCATTAAGTGGAAGGAGACAGCCTAGATAGATCTGGTATAATTTGTCTCAGTTATATGTCTGTTTTGCAGGAGATGGAGGGATTAATGCTATTGTTCTTCATTAATGGTAGTTTTGTTTAGGCTGCAAATGAACTGAATTTGAATACTGCTGTGGGTGAGCATTTTTTAAATTGCGACCAGCGTGTACCTTAGTCTTTCAGCTTTATCTAAAAAGTATTAAAATACAGCCAATTTCTTTCCAATTAAAAACAAATTTGGAAAGCAGTATTATCACAACCGTGCATCTTAGCAGAGGGAAAGGATGCCTAAATGCCTGCATCAAGTTCAGTTAAAAGTATTTTGCTGCAAAGGTCTAGTTTTCAAATTAAAAAAAAAACAACAGACTTGTTTTCTTTTCTTGTCTGAGTCTTATCTGTGTTGTTGTTCACAGGATGAACCTGTGAAATGTCTGTGTCTTGTTAATGTGCTTGGCACAAGAAGGATGTCTGAGTACTTGAGTGCATTCTGAAACTTTTTTTGCAGAATGTGGGAATTGAATTCAGATCCTAACTATGAGCCCTGTGACTTCAATGGGAGTTCTGGAGCTTGTGTAGAATCAGGCTTTTAATCAAGCAAACTTAACACTGTGGCATTTTGAATAAAGATTGGTTTCTGGAACCTTTTAGCATGATTGAAATGCTAACAGGATCATGCTCAGTGTTTGGAGACTTATTTTTTTTTTGCCATTGCTCAGATATCATATGAAGACTGTTTCAAATAGCTTAGTAAGGTTATATCACAGAAATAAAATTTTGAACATGATCAGTCCGGTGGGTTGTTGATTTTTTTCCAACTGCTACTGTCTCTTTTTGTGCTTCCATGGCACTGTCCTGTGCAGATCTCTGCCTTTGAGTGTTCACTTTCTTGTGCTGTACTGAAGACCCTCCTAAATCTCTATAAAAATCAAGCTCTGTAAAAATTAGTGGTAGGATGGGTACGGGCTAGACTGAAACAGCTGATCTGCCACTCTCCCCAGCACTATTCCTGGTAAGCCCCGGAATTGATTCAAAGTGGAAATCTGGACAGAGAGCAGCTTGGAGTTGTATTACCTCCCATTGGTTCTACTGAGCAGCTGCTGAAGGATGTGGCCAGTGACTCAGTGAAGCCATGTTGTTAGAAAGAAAGCAGTGGAGTTGATAGGATTTCCCACAGGACAGCTTCCATTCCTACAGCTCCATGAGACCCCTCATTCTCTCTACCCCCTCCCCAGAATCCTCTTTCATAAGTGGAAATGGTTTACAGAAATCTCTGCAAGGCTCCTCTGCATCTCACAATAGTTTTTCTGCAGAAAGAGCACAGTCTGACTCATCAGTGGATATTTTTGTTTGGTCTGAGAGATCCTGTTCAGTGATTACTGGCATTTCTAGAACTGTAGGACATTTGCTGTGGTCTGTAGAGAACTGGTTGGTCAGATGGTGCTGGCTCTTTGAATTTGTTTTCAGCCGTTTTTAAAATGTAGTACTTCTCCTGTAGTACTTTTTCCATGTACCAGTCATTGGGTATTCATGCAGAGATGCCCTGTTATCACAAATGGAAGGAGAGGCAGTCCATGCAGCAATCTTACTAATATGATATTTAGTATGTAAGCTATCTGGGGCAAAAGCTATTTTTTCCTTGTTTTTTACGGCACTGGGCTTCCTAGGTGTTCCTGCAATAATAATAAAAAAAACCTTAGAACAGAACAATAGAAATAAAATGATGATGTAGTCTCCAGGATTAAATGCTTTAACAGCCCTGAATGCCATAACAGCACTATGTCACAGAGGAGAAAGCATGATTTGTTGAACAGGGAGTTAAGTGAGATGGATGATAGTGTTATGCATGATGGGAAGATGTTCCAAACTATTTCATTATATACTGAAAAGTTTTGGTGCAATTTTTCATAGTATCACTGGTATCATTGTCACTTTTCAGTTATGGTTTCTAAAAGTTTATATTCAGCAATCTATAAAAAATGTTATAAACTGAGCGCATTACTATATTTAAGTAGAAATAGCAGATTTGGCCCTGGACAAAGTAGCTGAGTAATGAAATAGTTGAGGACTTGAAGGTATCACAATCTAAAAATCGCAAAACAGCTTCTGTGTACAGATAAGCATCTGTATCTGGCTATTTGGAATGAGGAGCTCTGAGGATCAACTCTAAATGAATTAATTTGTTATTATTTTGCAATGAACAGAGGCTGCTAGTTTATGAATAAAAAATGGGACAAGCAAAACATGTATTTGTTGATTAATAGTACTATCTGTACCCAGTATTTTCCAGGAACTGATCAAGAATCCTTCTGTAAAGGTTACTTCTTTGAATACTTCTACAGTCAGAAAGACCTTTTGGTTTAGTACTGTGACTGTAAAGCCTGAATGTAACATTGTTTTCTGCTCTGTAGCCATTTTCTATTGAAGTAAAAGTTAATGCATAATACATGTAGATAATACAGTAGAAAAGAAAACTCTGAAGAAACATTGAATAGATTATGCAATTTGTAGATTATTTAGACTGTTCTTTTAATTTCTGTCCATGGTATTACAAAAATGTGTTGTTCTGGAAAATCAAAAGGATATTAAAATAAAGTTGATTTCAGGATTAAAAGATAATGATAGTTGTAGCAAACTTAAAAACCTTAAATCTGTAGTTTAGATAAAATGATGAATAAGAGAGAATTTAGTGAAGCAGATTTAAATATTGGAAATTATTTGATTTTCCTATAAAACCCATACTGTTGATAGGCATGTAGACTAGATGAGCAGGGCTTTGGAGTGGTAAAGTATAAAGCAGATCACAGGGAGCTTGTTAGATGCTTTAAAGCCATTAGTATGTGAGAACACATTGAAATAGGATTGGGTTAGTGGGGGAGGAAGAGAGGCCTGCAAAGTAATTTTAAAGTGTGGTTTGAAGAAGAATGGAGATATACCATGATGCATCAGATGGCCAATATTAGCTAAAGGAAGGTAAACCATTGGAAGTATGAGGAAGATGTAAGTAATTTTGACTAATTGTTTATTTTGTTTCACAGGGTTGTGGGAAAAAAATGTACACTTTCTTGAGAGGAACAAAACAATTGCAAGTGCTGCGGTTTCTAGGAATCTCTATTGGAGTTACACAGATTCTGGCTATGATCCTCACTATTACTTTGCTATGGGCTCTGTATTATGATAGAAGAGATCCTGGGACAGATCAAATGATGTCCTTGAAGAATGACACCTCACAACACCTGTCCTGTCATTCAGTGGAGCTACTGAAACCCAGCCTGACAAGGATCTTTGAACATACATCCATGGCAAACAGCTTTAACACACATTTTGAAATGGAGGAATTATAAGTGCTGCAAATGATTTGGAGAAGTCGCAACTATTTGTTGGTGTGTTTGCCTCTTCTACCCTTCAGGTTCATCTTGGGTATTTTTAACTATTTCAGTCTTACTCATCTATTTCAGATAATGACTTATGAACAGATGGAGAGGCTCACATGCAAGGACACTTGAAGAACTGTCTTTCAGCTTTTTAGAAAACCGTGAAATGATTATTTTGCATATGAGAAGGATTCACTGGGCACAGTAATATTTAACTTATTGTCACAGGATATACACTGTGTAAGACACTATTTCTTATGCTGTTAGTGCTAATGACATTCTTAAAAAAATGTATCACAGAAAAAAAGAACTGTCTTCTAAAAAAAAAAAATTGCTATATTTGTGGGAAAGCAAAATGTGACTTCAGCTGAAATAGACTTTTAAACATATTTTAACTAAGCCATTGGGAAAATGTCTTAAAATGATCAGGGATATACATTCATATAAGTAAGTGTGTGTTTGTGTGTGTGTGAATCATAGAATTACAGTTCAAGTAAATGTGTTAAAGTTTGCAACATGTGTTAAAAAGTGGGGGGGTACAATTTTCTAACAGCACTTTTATTTTAGCTGTTTCTTTTAAAGATATTCTAAAACCTCTATTTTTAACATAACTGTTTGATTAAAAAAAAACATATTAAACAGAGGTTTTAAAAACCATGATTATAGACTCTATTATTCTAAATGTGATCTAATTTCTAGAAAATCTTTTTTTTAAACCGAGTTTGTTCTTTGGAATGGTTTATGTGGTATGGATCAATTTGGGAATAACATTTATAGTTTTACCCCACCTTCTCCCATTCCTCTACCCTCCCAAGCAAAAATGAAAGACAGCAAAATTCTTATCTACTGGCTTATTGTTCTGGATGTAATTGCAATAAATGTAAGAGCCTAAAAGAAGAAATTATACTATGTCTTTTTCTTCATTAAGAGCTCTCTGGTGACTCAAGTCACAAAATGGATGCAGAGTTAAAATATATTTATTGAGGTGGGAAAAGTGCATTTTACTGTATTTTTATGAACATTGTGTATTTCTTAGGATTATTTTTAAAATCAGCCAAGCTCTTGAAAAGTGTGTTTGCTCTAACAACTACCATGTTTTGTGGTGAGTGCATTTTTATGAAGTATCACAATTGTATAGATCTTTCCACTTGTTTTGAACTTGTAAAAAAAAAAAAAAAAAAAAAAGTAAAGTGTGATCTGGTAGATAATAAATCACTATTGTCTTAAATTTTGGTATTTTAAGTTGAAGAAAGTGTTTGCCTTTTTCCAGTTAATCTTAAATTTCCTTATTCATGTCAGTTTATCACAATAATGTAGAAATTGGTTGTTAGTTTTTATGAAAAATCTATAAGGGAATTAAAGTTTCAAGAATTTGTTAAATTAGAAAGTCAGTTCCTCAATTTCTTTTGAAAC
Source organism: Alligator sinensis (assembly GCF_000455745.1). Classification (NCBI taxonomy): domain Eukaryota; kingdom Metazoa; phylum Chordata; order Crocodylia; family Alligatoridae; genus Alligator; species Alligator sinensis. Next base: position 1,746,000 of record NW_005842203.1, on the reverse strand, counting down.
TCTACATGTGTACTTGGTTCTTTTGTAGCCATCATTCACTGGAGTAGAGCTATCACTATCTTTGGATTAGATTTTGGATGTTGGATGATGCTGTGAAAAAGTGATTGATCCCACTCTCCCCATTACCATACCACCAATCAGGGAATGTTTATTTTGGTCACTGTTTCATTAATATGGTCTAGCATGTTAGGCAATGGAATAATGCTTAATGGAATTTTCTTGTGGTGCTTGAGGTTAGAGTTGTCAAAGAAATGTTAACCCTTTACCATGTGAGACCTACTGTAAAGAATCCTGGACCGTAACTGAAGTAAACTTCACTCTGTGTAGCCTTACTAGCCCCTGTCCCAAGGAGATGGGCAGACTAGCTTGGGTACCTTAGCTTGAGGGGCATGATGTCCCAAACCTTAGGCCTCGGGGACCTCCTGTAGTCTGTGACCCTATCCTAAGCAACCTAGACTGGGGAGCACTAATGTGAGTAATCCAACCCTAGCCTGATTGGGAAACCATCTTTACGCTTGTTGTAATACCATTGTAGGTGCCCTGTCACTTCTAACATAACGCTTTCATCTTAGCCCTCCCAGGCTCAGTCCTTAAACCTGTTTTGGGAGAGGCTTACCTTAGGTTATCCAGACCTTAGCCCAGAGAACACTAAAAGTCCTAACTTGGGAAAGTGTGCCCACGTATTCTTAGCCAAAGAATTATAAACCTTAGCCTGGGACACCCTAAAAGCTCTAACTCAAACTTTTGCATGGAAAATTACTGTTTCTGCCATAATCATTCTCCTACCTGCACTGATTAACTCAAACCCTAGCACACTAAGTCCTGATTAACCCTGGAACTAGCCTGAGGAGCCCTACCATGTCTGCCTTGACACTAACAATTAGCTGAAGATCTGTATATAAGTCTGCCATAGCCTTAGCCCCTTAGCTGTAGCCCAGGCAGCCAATTTCATAGATTTCATAGACATTAGGGCTGGAAGGGACCTTGTCTGAATCCTAGTTTGCATAGTGCTACTAGTACCTGCCTTAGATTATGGTACCCCATGCTGTAATCGTACCCTACAGAAAAAAATGCCATCTCTAGCTTTGGGACCCCTACCATGATTGATCATAATACCTGGAGACCTGGATCTTTATGTGCTCCAAGCACAGTCCCTTGGACCTTACTCTGATCAACTCTAGGTTGAGGGGTTTATGTAATCCTAACCCCAGTTTGGGGACAGTAACCCTAAATAACCAGAGAGATTTTCCCTGAGTAACCCTAATTTGTCTCATGACTAATCCTTGCCCTAGTTCACACAGATCTTCCAGCCGTGTCCTAATCCTTACCTGGAATCCCTGCCTATCCCTCCTCTAACCCTAGCTGGAGGACACCTATTCTTAGTAACCCTAAAAATTGCTCTAGGGGTGTTAGTGTTTAGGTAGACTGTGGGATCCAATCCTAGCCCACGGAATCCTCCCCTTAGTATCCCTAACCCTAGCCTGGAGGATCCATTCATGAGTCAACCATTTATTGCCCAGGCAGGCCTCTCAACCCTTGCACAACCCCCTAGCCTGGAGGGCCTTCCTATTATTACTCCTAACTATAGCCTTCCCAGCCATAATGGGTTATTCTTACTCCAGTACTGGAACCTCAACTGTCTTATTCATAACTCAGGTGGTGCCAGCAGGCACTCTAATCCTAGTTTGGGGAGACCTAACATAGCTAAACTTAACTATAACCCTGGTTATATTACTGTGAAAAACCCTAACCCTAGCCTGCAGAACTGCATATGAGCCTGCTATACCACTGACCTTTGAAGCTGGGGAGTCCTGCCATAATTTATTCAAAGTAGAAACCCAAAGCTAGTATATGTTAATGTTCACCATCGCTTGGATAGTACTACTTTAAGTAATGGTAATATTAGCCCAGGCAACACTACCAGTCACTGCTATAACCTTAGCCTGCAGACCTTGAGCCTAAGTAACCCTAAACACCAGTTTAGGGAGTCCTATGAAGTAACCATAACCATAGCCTACTAGTCATTAGCCCTATGATGAGTCACTGTAGTCTTAGAATAGCCATACCAGCCTCTTTTAGCATGAGCCTGAGTAGCCTTTCTGGTCCCTGCCTTAACTATAGCCCAGGTACTGTCACAAGACCTTGCCTAATCCTAGTCCTACTCTAAATAACGCTTACCCTACCTAAAGGTCAGAACTGTTGCCATGGAGCATAGCTATGCACTCATTTCCATTCTGTGGCCACGTCCAGATGAGCAGGGGTATGTTCTTGCAGCAGTACAAGCAGTAGTGGCACAAACCACTACTTTGTGCTGCAGTGCACACCCCTGCACATGCCCTTTGTTGTGGGCTGTGCCCAGCTTCTCCCAGCTCCCTGCTGGGTTCCCTGTGCTGCAGGGAGGAGACTGGCTGGGGCAGAGTTCCTCAGTGCAATGCTAGCTAGCAGGCTGCTGGGGGGCAGCATGTGGAGATGCCTGCTCCCCAGTCTTCCTCCGCTTGCTGTGGAGCCCCCATGCTGAAACACACTGCGCCCCAGCCAATTGCAGAACAGATGGCTGGGGCGCAGTGTGCCTCAAGACAGGGGAGAAACAGCTCTAGGCTGGCTGCTCCCATGTCTCCATGTAGGCACAGTGTGGGGGCTCTGCAGCACGCAGAGACAGGGAAGCATGTGGAGGTGCTTTGGGCCGTCTGCTCCCCCATCTCCATGTTTGGCTTGGAGCAAGCTATTTTGGCATTGCTTTGTACCACTTTTTGCCCCCCCCCTTTTGTTACCGGGGCACGTTAACATTCTCTATGGGCACTTTGCAGCGCCACAAACTGCTTGTGCCTAAACGTCTGGATACACCCTATGGCCAGGTCCACATGAGCATGCCTTTAAAGCAGCACAAATAGTAGTGACACAAATGTGTGCTGCCATTTTGTGCCACAGTAGATGACCCTGCCCATGTGCTTTTCAGTGGGACAGGATATCCTGCTGCTCTATGTGCTGTGGGGAAGGGAAGGAGGGAGCAGGCTGGCTGGGGCAAAGGGTGCCTCAGCAGGGGCTAACCATCCCCTGTGCTGAGGCACCCTGTGTCCCAGCCAGCCAGTGACTGGCATGTGGGGGGGAGGCTTCTCTGTCTCCATATGCTGCAGAGCTCCTGCGCTGAGATACCTTGTGCCCCAGACAGCCGCTCCCAAGTTGGCTGGGGCTCAGGGTGCCTTGAAATGGGGGAGCACACAGCCTTAGGCTGGCTGCTTCTCTGTGTGCCTCAGTGCAGGGCTCCACTGTGGAGGCAGCCTGCTCCCCTGTCTCGAGGCACCCTGCACCCCTGCCAGATGCTCCACAGATGGCTAGGGTGTAGTGTGCCTCAGCACAGGGTCTCCACATGCCTCAGTGCAGGGACTCCACTGAGGAGGCAGCCTGCTTCCTCGTCTCGAGGCACCCTGCACCCCAACCAACCAAGGAGCAGTTGGCTGGGGTGCAGGGTGCCTCAGCATAGGGGCTCCACAGCACAGGAACTCACAAGCGTCTCTCCAATGCTCTGGGTGACCTTGCTCACCCTTGCAATGCGACCCCCTTTGTCTGCGGCTTTCCCCCACCGCTCCAGGGTGGCCTACCCCTGCTTCATGGGGACAAGGGCTTTGGAGCAAGAGTGGGACTTCTTTCTGGGCACGTTCCCACTGGTGCTAGGCTGAGGAGGAACTGCTGAGCCAGGGGGTGCTGCTTCCTGAGATGCAGCAGCATCGCCATGGTGATGAAGGCTGATCTGCCTTTGGCAATGCTGGCAGATAGCATACCTGGAATCATCTGCCAACTCAAAATGATCCCACACTACACTACCCCCCTGCTTCTGGGTTGAGGGTAGGGGGGTGGGGGTGGGAATCCTGCCTTATCCCCCTCCTCAGCAGGCAGAGGCACAACAATGGAGGAACTGAGCCACCTGCCCCCACCCTCATTTTTTGTAAAAAAAAATGCTTGCATCTAAGGTTTTATACATAAATATTAGGGCTATGTGAAATTTCACCGAATGTTTCGTTTTTGAAGCTATCTCAATGCATTTTGAGCTTGAAACAGCAAAATGGAAACAAAACAAAAAGCTTCAAAACAGCTTCAAAATGAAATGAGTGCACTCAAAATGTTTAGAAAGTTTAGAAACATTTCGAGTTTTGAAGCAGCCTGGTGGTGGGAGGCAGGGGAGAGCCAGGGCTATGCTCCAAGCAGCTCTGCAGTCCCATGGAGCTCAGCCTGGCAGCGGGAAGCAGAGCACATCCCTGGCTCTGCCTGCATCCCGCTACCGGGCTGAGCTCCATGGGGCTGCAGAGCTGGTCGGAGTGCAGCCCAGTGGCGGGAGGTGGGGAGAGCCAGGTCTGCACTCTGCCTCCCACTGCCAAGGAGTGCAGCTGAGCTCCATGGGACTGCAGAGCTGCTTGGAGCACAGCTCTGGCTCTCCCCTGCCTCCCACCACCAGGCCAGATGGCAGGAGGCTGCCGCTGCTGCCTGGAACAAGCAGCAGCATCAGTCTTCCCCGGCACTGGGTGTGGGCTGCTCCCAGTGCCGGTCCCAGCTGGCAGCAGCAGCCTCCTGTCATCTGATGCAGATCTGGGGTCCTGCACCTGGGAGAGAGTCTGGTACAGCCCCACAGCCCTCCTGGGGGTGTCTGGATCTGCGTGCTGGATGGCAGGTGTCACAAGTTTTGTTTTTTGCAGTTTGAGGTGCAGTTTCTGAGAAACCTCTGCACCTATCTCCTTGAAGTCTGCCAAGTTTCATGCCCTCAGAAGGGGTTACCATCCCTGCAATTTTCATCCAAATCAGGCAAGAAATGAACACGTTTTAGGCATTTTTGTGATTCCCCATTATAGCCTATGGGTAAAACGTTGAAACATGTTGAAACAGTTTTGACAAAACAAAACGATGAAATGAAACACTGTCCCTTTGAAATGGCAAAATAGACGTCGAAATGAAACAATGGTGTTTTGCACAGCCCTAATAAATATTTATACAATTAGCAGGACCATCACAGGTCTTTCATAGGTAACTTTACAGTTATGTAAAGTAGGATCTTAGAACTGCTTTTTGTGATTAGGATATAATATTTATTTGTTGAGCTCTTGTTGAAACAATATTTAATAAATGCAAATTTCCAAATCTTAATTAATTTCTTTAAATCAGGGGTTCTCAAACTTTGTGATACTGTAACCCCATAAGATAATATATAAATTTACACGACCCCCCCATGATTAAAGCTTTTGATTTCATTAGGATTAGGTAGGAGATAAATAAAGCACATTTACCTTTGTATATTAAATGAAATATATCTGTCAAAAACACTTTATAAAGTTTATCAAATTGAAAACTGTTTCACTGAAAAAAAACCCAAAACACTGTCAAATTTAAAACCGTCAATAGTTTTCAATGAGAAAGATAAGCTTGCTTGGTGTACTGCTTAATTTTTCAAACCTGGGCTTTATTTTCAAGACTGCAAGTCTCATTTCGTGCTCCACGTTTATTTCTGATTGGTATTTGCTCTTTATAGCCGCAACTGCTGAAAAAACTCTCACTCAATCACACGCAGTCAATCGAACTGTTGACAGATAAATACTGAGCTTCACTAATCCGTACATGCCAAGATTAGAAAACAAGAGAGACTTCCGATGTGGGTGAGTCCAAGACGTTGCCGCTGGGGGAGGGAAGCAGGCAGCATGTTTGCACGTAGGGGAAGGAAGAGAAGTTTGCGACCTCCTTTTAAGTTGCTTGCGACACACAGTTTGAGAACCCCTGCTTTCAATTATTTCGAATGTCTGAAGTACTTGCATGTCTAGTCACTTCTGACATGATTCCCACATCTTCCTTTGATATTGGTGCAGAAGCGGGCAATTATTTTGGGCGAAGGGCCACTGACTGAGTTTTGGCAAGGTATCGAGGGTTGTATGACGGGCAGCCAGGGGCAGATTAACTTTTAAAATTTTTATGGGCCCTGCAGGCCGATAGAATGGCCTGGCGGGCCCACCCCTGTATTGGTGCCTACTTTAGGCAAAGATGGGAACTGTAGAAAGAGATAAAAAAAATAACCAGGTGAATGGTACCTAACTAAGCTAGCTAGAAAATAAGATACATCTTTCAGTCTATATCAATTTGAATTAGGTAGGCATTTGTATTGCCCTGTCTACTCATTTCCAGTACTTAGCTATGCATTCATAGAATCATAGAAGTAGGGTCGGAAGGGACCTTCTAGATCTTCAAGTCCGACCCCCTGCCTGGGCAGGAGGAAAACTGGGCTCA
>NW_005842203.1:1682324-1738581 GCF_000455745.1 Alligator sinensis | reverse complement strand
CTGGGGTCTGGCATTGGCAGCTCATGTTCATCTTGGAGTCAGTAGTGACTCTAAGATCCCTTTCCGCCTCTGTGCTCACAAGAGGCGAACTTCCCAGCCTGTATCTATGCTGTGGATTCCTTCTGCCAAGGTGCAGCACCCTGCATTTGTCTACGTTGAACCCCATCCTATTCTCATCTGCCCACTTTTGTAGTCTTTCTAAATCTAGTTGCAGCCTCTCTCTCCCTTCAAGTGTGTCCACCTCACCCCACATCTTAGTGTCATCAGCAAACTTGGACAGTGTGCTTTCAACCCCCTTGTCCAAGTCCCTGATGAAGATGTTAAACAGTGCGGGCCTGAGAACCGAGCCCTGGGGTACCCCACTGCTCACATCTCGCCAGGTTGAGTACGACCAGTCCACCACTACTCTCTGGGTGCGCCCCATCAGCCAGTTTTTTACCCATCCAACTGTGTAGGCATCAATGCCAGTGTCACTTAATTTATTGATGAGAATGGGGTGAAAGAGAGTGTCAAAGGCCTTCTTAAAGTCTAGAAAGACTACGTCCACTATCTGTTTTACGTCCACTATCTGTTATTAACAAATCCAGTTCCATTTAGTGTTTCCATATAGAAGCTCCCTCTTTAGAAATAATTTTAAAAACATAGGCGTTGAACACGTGACTGACTGGAAAAATAAATAGCCACAAGCTCTTTATTTTTATAGCCAATTTTCTACAGTTCTGTCTCCTACCTATGGGGTCTCCTTTACTATGCAATTTTCACTGTGTAATTTTTTGTGAAGAAGTCCTCTAGAATATGCTTCTGTTGCAATGATAGTATAAAGAACCCTATAGAACTTAAAAGCTAATGATGATTGAAAAACTTTCAATAGATTTTATGGGGCCATTTTATAGTGAGACAATTATTCTCTATTAAAAAGCCATAACACGGTTTAAAAAATCTTGTAGAATGGACTCTCCTTTATATTCTAAGAGCTTTTCAGTAACAGATTACATTAAGAGAATACTCTCTGGGATAGGTAAAATACTACATACACCCAAGGTGTTATGTAAATGATCGATAAGACACAAGCATTTGCATTTCCCTTTAGAAATGGTCTGTTGTTATATTACAGAAAATAATTTGACCTCATCTTATGAATAATATTATGTGAATAGATCCAGGTGCCAACCTGAAAATAGCATGGTATCCGGGCAGATTCAGCAGAGCCATAGTTGTCAGGATGTTTCTAAAAAAATTGTCATTCTGAAGGGTGGCTTTTAAAAAGAAAATTATAGATAAAGTTCACATGTTGGCAGTAATTTAATGGCCCCAATTATCTGGTCCAGCTGTGCCCATTCTACTTCTGGCATAAATCAGAGCAGCAAATAGGCTGTTCTAATTCATGACAGCTGCCAGCAGTCTCCCAAAGACTATGGCAGCAGTCAGGCATAGAGACACTGTGCCACATATGCCCTATAGCCTAGGCACTACCTGATGTTGGGAGGTCATGCTAGTGGCTTTTTGCCATTAAAGGATCATCTACACAGGGAAACTTCAAAGGGCTATATTGTGTGACTGGAGCTGTGCAAAGGTAGACCCATTGCCTTCAGAATGGCTTAGAACTGCTTAAACTTTGCACTGTAGTATAATAACAGTTTATCGTGCTTGCATTTGCTGGTCTCTGCACCTGGATGGGTTAAAAATGCTCTGTGAATGATAAGGTATTGCAAAACCAGGTTCACCCATTCAAGCATGCAGATGTTTTATTTAAGTATTCCTCCGATGTCCATTTATTCAGCATAATACATATATTATGCTGCCTTCTGAAACACGATATATGAATTTCAAACAAAATTGTCCAAAACAACAACCTTGGTTTTTTTGTATGATACACAGAAATAATTACATTTCATTTACAGTACAGATGCATTTACACAATCATCAACAGTCATTCACTACCAAAACAGCATTTAAATCACCTAAAACACCAAAAGAATGTTTATTTTTCCAAATTCAGAATAAATTAATAATTTTGCATAAGTGATAGATGGAAATAAGAGACCAGACTGGCATTCTGCAAAAGCTCGACAAATTATTTCTTAAACCGTATTTTAACCATGAGGATAAAAGTAATTGGGGGTGTCATCATTATATAAGTATTGCTGTACTGCATTTTCTTTAGGTCATCTGAACAATGGAATCAAGAGGCCAAATTCTTTAGCCCTGTGCAACCTCAGTGAGGCCAATGAGATTGAACAGGATATGTAACTCAGTGCAGATCTTGTTCCAAATGGTTTTCAGAAACTGCCACCTTATATTAGTTTCCTGATGAAAGTTGTCAAGAAGCACCATGTGACATAAAGGAGAAGCTGTTGTAGATTGTTAATATCAGGGCAGTTTTCATACAGTAATTGCCTCAACAGAGGCTAGGCACAAAGCCAGTCTTTTAAACAAGTAATTATGAGTAGAAAAAAGAAGCGAGTAAAATCTCTGGGCCAGACTTATTTCAGTCTTACACTACAGTTAAACTAGAGGAACTCTTTTGGCTTCAAAGGATTTACCCCAGTTCTACAAGAGAGCAGAAGAGATGTTCAAAATAATTGACTTCAATAGTTATTGGAGCCATTCACTGTTGTAAGAGGAGAATTCAGCACCAGTGAGAGATGCTAAATTCTTTACAAGAAATGTACAAGATCTGATTCCATTTTCAAATAGTGGAATCCTGCTAATTTGCACAAATGAATAGGAAATTCATTGCAATTTAATCCATGTTATGGATAAATCAACAAATGACATCAAAACAAGAATAATGCATCACAAAATGTACTGTTTTTCTTTTGTCAGCTGTAATTTAGCTTTAATGTATGATGATGATAACTTATTAGTAAACATACGCTAGCATATTTGGTAGAAATATCAGACCCTATTACAACATCTTGCTGGCCTTCCCTACCTAAATCTGCAGAGTAAGGAGTATCTGGATTAGTGAGGTTCTACTTTCACAGTATACTTCTTCTTAATGTAAATGGTGAGATGATAGTAACTGGTACTGTAGTGTATGAAATGTACAGCATTAACAGTATTTCATTTTTACAGGAGGCAAGGATTTTTGATAGGTGATATTTTTTATTGGACTAACTGCATGTTTGGGATAGATGTAGACAAGTTTCTGGATACTACAGTACCCTTCCTCAGGAGACCTGAGGATGTTGTAGCAATATTTCTCATGTCTCCTGAGGAAGCATACTGTAGTACCCAAAAGGAAGCCTTTTTTAAATATTCAGCTGGTCCAATAAAAGAAATCACCCACAAGTCCTTGCCCCCTGCATATTTCCTGGACAATCACAACTATAACATCACTACAACTTAACTGCTTCTGATAATTTTCTCTAATACACCGAGTTTTTTGATTAGTATGTCTAATTTTTTTTTGTATGGAGATGTGCATTAATTTCCACTTACACAGTATTTTTTTGTACATGAACTACTAGGTGCTTCTAGAAGCAAAATCCAGGACACAATCCCAGATATTCCACAGACTTCTGAAACCAGAAATATTCATTATTGGTGATTCTGATTAGTCTATTTGCCTTAGCACAGTGCTGCAGGTGGGCAAGTTAGCTGGACACTACCCCCTGAATCAGAAGCAGTATAACCTTGTTCAGGTGGCGCTGTGCTCAAGCTAATTAGCTCTACCTTTTTAGCAGAGCTTGTTGTTATAGCCTTGTTCACCTGGCATTGTGCATGGGCAAATAAGATCTGCTGAGGCAGAGCCCACGGCTGTCTCCCAGACCAAATCAGTGGAGATCTCTTCACACGGTGCCAGGCAGTACGTTCTGTGTCTTCTCAGTAGATACAGCAGGATTCTGTGTGTCACCACACAAATGCTTAGGGTTGAAGAGGGACGACTGCCAACTGGGGACCAATTTTTCAGATTTGGGACCAATATCCTGTCTCAGGAAATCTTTGGGGACACTGGGAGACAGCCCCACAATTCAGGATGGTTGGATGCTTTGTACATAGACAGCATTTTCAAGATGTAAACCTCTTAAGGACATTCTTTTATTCCAGCTAATAAACCTGCTCTTAGGAGAAACCTTAGTGGCGAGAAAATTTAGATTTCCTTAAGAAGTGAAGCACGAGGGCATTATCAACTTGTGAATTCTATCAAAATTGCATCAAAATTCCCACTGAAATCCATTACAATTGTGCAGAATTGGCCCCCAAATCTGTTTTTATCAGTATGTCTCAGGAGAGAAAATATCATTACAAGTTATAAAGTCAAAAATAAATGTTAGGATGCAGATTTACAGGTAATGACTATAAGAAGTGTTTCTGTAAACAGTTTTCACTAAATGTCTTCCGATGCTCAACATGTCTAATCCCCTGGATGCTGCAGAATAACAGAGGTTTAGAGATAAGTGTTAGTTTGTCACAAAACCGCCTTTGTTTTAGTTTCATTTCAGATGGAATTGGCATTGTAACACTACACTAGTAAAACTATTGTTCAGGAAATACAAAAGTGAGGCGGCGTTTGCAGAACAAAAGACTACGCCAATTCATTAAAAGCCTTGAAATTCCAAAGAAGAAAGTAATGTTCGAACAGATAATGTACTGTCACAGAGTACTGGGGACAGAAGGAAGCATGATTGAAAAGTACATTTGTGGTGCAGTTTTGATTACGAGACCATTTAAAATGTTGCCATAGAGAAAATATTTTCTATTGGTGTAGTTTATAGTCTAGATGAATTCTTATAAAATACCTAAAGAAAAAAAGTCCTGATACCTGATACAACAGGTGTACAATGAATTATTGCAGTTGTAACAGTACCTAGGAAGCCAGAGAAAACGAGAATAAATACTGAACTAACTGAACACCTTGAGTTCACTAATGAGTGTCTGAATAAGAAATACTGCAGTTTTCAAAGGGAAGTTATTTGTACAACTACCATGGAACATTAACAATCAGCTTGTTGTAAGTGCACAGAAATGCCCCTGTCTACAGTAATATTTTTCATGCCTAATTTGAAAAAACAACATAAGTAAACCGAGATCACAGCTCCAAATAATTTCAGCATGCATTATGGTTGTATTTCTTTCAATCAGGACAAACTTATTTCACATGAGCTTTTTCTTTTTTTTTTTTTTTCTTCTTTTTTCTTTTTTTTTTTAAACAGTCTTGACAAGTTTATGGTTTAATAACAGCAAAAAAGACATGTTATCAAAATGCTTTTCATTGTTGTTTTGCATTCAGCTGGAACATAATGTCCAACCTTTTTTTAATTTTATTTTTTCTTTAAAAAAGAGCTCTTATGGTAAGAAGAAGAAGCATCAATGGGGGACATTTCATTGTGCTCATAGTTAAGTCAAAATTTTGCTGTGAAACAGTTCAAATGACATGTAAAAACTCCATTTGGTTGCCTGGTTCACATGCCACAGCACTGAAACCCAAATTGTTTCGTTTCTCCTGAACCTCTTGCTCTGTTGTTGCTGTAACCCCTACCAAGGGCGTGTTGCCTTTTCCAGCTTTCTGTTTCTCCAGAACTATTTTTTTTCCTGCTACAGCTGAGTCTCCAAGCGTCTATTCTACTTGTTTTATAAAGCAGATACTCTGACAATGTTTCCTCCTGAATATTCGGGAGATTGTGGCCTATCATCCCCTTTGGGTGTGGTGACTGGGGGTGTTGGGATGCTGATTATTGCTGTGGTGACATAAGGCTGCTCACAGTTTAGTTTAACGCACTCTTCCACTTTGGCATTTAACCTGGATCGACTAGGGAGAGAGAGAGAGAGAGAAAAGAATAAAAAAATGTTGATACTGTTGAAAACTTTGAAGTTCCATTACCCCAACTGACCAGCTTAATGCCCATTAAGTTAGTAGGCAGGGGAAACATAAATGTGCTGCAAACAAGGCTCTTTAATTAGCAGGGCATGCAGCTCGGGAAGAAATGTCTGAGCCTCTTAACAGTATCCTAATATTATTTAGCTCACTAGCAATACACAGACTCAAAGAGCTTCATAAAGGAACTTAAAACTGAATTTGCAAAATAAGAATGTGGAAGCTAGCCCAGAGGGACAAAGTCACCTGCTTAAAGTCAAACAGCAGGTCAGTGGCAGCCAGGAGTCGCCCTTGGGTTTCTTGGCTCCCAAAGCTATCCAACAGAACACGTGCATTCCTTATGACTGATGTAGCATGGCTAGAGCACCCACCACCAATATCCTCTACTACTGAGGGGCTAAAACCAGCAGAGCTTTTTACAGATGGATCCCATTTGTAATTCCCTTGCTGTGTCTAAAGAGAGAAGTAAGCAAAAATACAGGTCTGGGTAGGCAGGGGAATACAACTGCTGAGTTTTATGAACCCATAAGGCATCTATTGTTTGGAAAGAGACAAAGAAGGCAGGGTTCTTTAGCATGGGGCACTCCTCAACATGGCTATAAGTAACTGGTCACTTGACTGGAACATCATAACTATAAGACTTGAGATAAATACAAATGGTGGCATAGGCTGATAACAAGGAAGGGATAAAATCCCCTTTCCAGCTCCAGGGCTTAGTACAAAGAATTTGCATTATAGCCTCATGAGCTGTAATGGGAGCCAACCTCCTGAGCTTAAAGCTGTGCAGTTGCTCCATTGGCCATGCCCTCGGGGCTTCCTCCACTGGCACACTCCTAACTTGCAGTGCACAAGAGGAAGCAGAGCCCTCCCTCCCCACCTTAACCTTTGTTGCATGGCCTAGATGAGTCACTTAAGCACTCCCCCATGTGACCCAAACACTACCTGCTTCTCTCTGATGGGCTCAAACTGCAGAATGCAAGAGGGAAAGGTTTGGGGAGAGATGATGCCAGTACTTGCACAAAATGTGAGAGAGGAATAGTCTCAGTCCTATTCTTATCCCACTAGACCATGTTTCAGGCTCAACATGCTGCGGGGGGGCTGGCTGGGGCACTAGGGTGTGACAATGTGGGGCTAGCCAGCAGGCAGCCCCTGCACTGGAGCACCCGTGTCCCCCCACCAGGCCCATCAGTGTGTATACATGCATTGCTGTGCACTAAAGAACTCCACCATAGGATAGTACTTGTATTTACAAGTACTAACTTATGGCAGAGTAGATTAGTTTCCTGCAGCCTAATAGGGCTATACATGTAGATGCTGAGATTTTACTGCAGAACTAATTAGGCAGCTCTACAGTAAATGTCTTGTGTAGATGTGCCCATTAAGTGTGAGATTTACTCCCACATCCACATCTGTAAATTATTCTTATATGTTTGTGCAATGACTGGAAGGATATGAAAGAAAGTCCCACAGCGCAGAAAGCTGTATTGAGACAGAATTAAGCCTGAAGGCTGAGGGTGTGGATGCTGTTCCTGCAGTGGTCGGGCCACTCCACTGAAGAATAGCAAAAAGAAATGTACCCCACCTGCAATTAAACAACCTTCTGAGCTGCTCCTGGAAGTGGATTCCCCACCTAACAATTATTCACAAGTTCACTTAACAAGACAATCCCTATAGCAACCTATGCTGGAAAAAGATTCTTTTTAAAATGAAAGTATGTAACTCAGCTTCAACATACTTTTACTTTTACATCTAGTAAGACCTTCACAATGTTTTCCAAAGCTGTGCCCATATATGTAAACATTAGAGCCAAGGGTTTCGTTTGTGCGGGTGCAGGAAAGTTAAATAAATTCCTTCGTACCCTTTTCTCCTGCATTTATTTATATATTTTTAGTAACTCTCCTACTCAGGGAACATGTTTTTCTTATTCACTAGGCATTCATAGAGAGGAATGACATCCTTATGACTAGGGCACTAGCCTGGGACACAGCATATTTGTTTTCAATTATCAATTCTGCCACAGATTCCCTGAGGGAACTTGGGGAAGTCACAACCTTCCTGTCTCTTTATATTCTGTCTATAAAATGAGACTAGTATTCCTTTTCTCCCACCCCTTGTCTGCCACACATTTGAATTGTAGACTCTTCCAGTAAATATTGTCTCTTAGTATGTTTGTACAGGGCCTACAATAATTGAACCTCAATTTCAGGTGTTGGCCCCTAGGTACTACTTCAATACATATAATCTATTACAAGATCTTTTTATTTTTTTTGTGGTTTACATTTTCATTTGTTCAACATGAACCAAACCCCAGTGGAAGACACTGGTGCACAGCCACTAATATCAGGGTCCCCATTTTTGGGCAAATGATTTATCTTGGCCTGCTCCTTTATCTTACCCACCTGGGCCACAGTCTTACCCTAATGAACAAAGGTTAGTCAAAGAACCACCTCTCAAATCACTGTTAACATTTAAATACCTGTTAGATAGAGGTGTTCTCTCCATACATCTGATCTGGATGGTGCTGAGTTCTTGTACACTTCCTTGACGGCTGCCGGTTACATTGGTGTTTGGGATATGGAATGTCTTTTTATGTCGGCGTGAGCAGCAAGTGCTGGTAACACCTTGTTGAGAAGAGAGAGAAGGACTGTGGCTTGAGGGTCGATTGACTGTGGAAACCTCCATACAGCTTTCTTCATAGGCTTGTTCATCCACAAATTCATGATTCTGGTCCGCAGCAATCCAAAATGTGGCAAAAGCATATGCACAGAAACACAACCACACAAACACAGTATGATTAGCACTGAGAATATTATTCTGATCAAAAACCCCTCCCATATCAGGACATGCTTAAAGGATTAATTTAACATGATCAATGAGTCTGGGAAAGTGAGAGGATGAAGTCTAGATTACAGTTTTCAATCTGTATCAGCCTGTGCTGAACATATACTAAAACTGTAAATAAAGAGTCAAAATGATCAAACTAGGAAGTTATTGAGTTATCAGAAATACAAAATCATTTATCAGAACAGAAATCCTTATTCAGATGGTCGTAATAGGTATAATCCTAACAATAAAAATATAGTGATATTCTGTAGGTTTCTTTTTTTTATTCTACTTCTCTAAATGCTCTAAGTGACATTTGTAAAAGAAAGAAATCCACACTTCTATCCACACTTTAAATATAGTAAAATAATGTTGATTTTGATTTTGGTACCAGTATGTGATACGTCATTGGATATACATATGAGAAATCATGACTCAAAATGTATTTCAAGATACAGGAATAAAACTACATTTATCAAAAAGTGAGACAGAAGCTAAAAAAAATACCAAACATTCCATAGACAAGTTATCTTGGCTAAACATCATGGGTCAGTTTACTTTAATCAGTTTAGAAAATAAAAACTTAAATTTAATAAAATTAGTCTTTATTCATAGGAACTTTACTTAGACAGCAAGGTATAGGCTGATCATGACCAGTGTCACAGAAAATCCAACTAATACCCATTTTCACTTTGATTCATTTTGATTCACTCTGATACAGATTTCAAATCTGTATTCATAATATTATCATATTCTGTTTCTCACTGTTTCAAGAAGAGTGACTTGGTGTCTCAGTTTTCAACAAAAGCAACATATATGCAATAAATGCATGCAGTAGTCTTAAGGTAGCAGCCCAAGACTAAATGGAAACAAGATGCTGTACACCGAGACAGTTGCTGTTTTCACTTTTGCAGCTATTGGTGGAAAAACTGTTTATTTTGAAAATGGTTTGGGAAGCATATTCTGGGTTGCCTTAGAGTCTATGCAATTCCAGTTACTTCATTACTGTTGGTTCTCTGCATTTTCATTTTCAGTTTTAGGCAAACTAATTTTCTTTCCTAAAAAAATGATCTACTAATACAGAATATCATTCAGATACCCAGAAATACTCTGTATATATTCATGGTTTCCAAAAGATATATAGTATAGCTAGAAGAAGGTAAGTACATTTCATAATTTATGAGAAAACACAAATAGCCATTTAAATTTGTTACTACTGTACTAACATTGCTAAATATTTGCTACAAATTGAACTGTCTTCTCCAACATGCTACTGCTGTTTGCTTTCCTTCAGACTCACTTTGACTCATGGATAATCAGGTGTCATTTCGTGTGGAAGGAAGTAGTGTAATGATTTCAAATGATACAGGGAGGAACATACTATTTGTGTAACTTGCTGGAAAATTGATTCAAGGGCACACATCATTTATAAACAAGACTTTAAATATGATTACAGCCTGGCTACAGAATGCAGAAAGAGAATTACTTAATAGTCATCTTTAGCTTCTATATAGTGGCTTCCAGTATGTTTGCCAAGAACTCTGTCAGTTTTTTCAAATTGAAAACAATTTTGTGCTTCCTAAAACTATTGCAGAGCTACCAAATAGAATTCAATTAGTGGGCTCTATTGAAGAGAGATGCTGAGCAAACTTTTAATTCAGACTGGTAATATTTTGAAATTATAATAATTACTCAATTTAATATTCAATTATACTTGTCAAAAATATCAAAAGTTAAAAAGTCCAGAGTTCTTCTTTGAGTGCTTAACTAACCATCTGTATATCAGATAAACAGATATCCTACAAAATATACAACTCTTGGCATTAGAAATACAGTTTTGGAAAGGAAAGCTACGGACCATAACATGACACCAAGTGCACTTCTTAGAAGAGATGAAAAGAGAAGAAATTGTATTGCAATGGGCTAAAATGCTAGCAATGAAGAGGAACCTCAAGCCCTTAAATTCCAAAGATGTTTCTTTGCATGAAACTGGCTCTGACTTCTGCTGTAGAGGCTTAAAAGGATTGGGGAACACTTATCAGTAGATGAGGACATCCAAAAGAGAGGCTTTCCTCTTACTTTTAGGGAAGGCACAAGCTGGTCATGTGATTCATATAACAGACTGTATATCTGGGACCCAGAAAAGCAGAGGTGTGCCAATGTGGGTGAAAAAGCAAGCAAAATTATATGCATATTCTATAAATCACGATCCAGCTTCTACATTTTTGAATAGTCAACAACATGTTAAAAAAGAAATGGAATATGTTCAAGGTTTCCACCATGAATAATTAGAGGAGTTGGGAAAACTTCAGGGTTGGATCTATGTCTCAAAGTCAATGGCAGTCTTTTTATTGACTTGTATGACAGTTCAACCAGGCCTGGAGTTATGGTTAGAGTTTGGAAATGTGTTTGTAAAAAATTCATCTGCAAAGTGATTTCTAAAGCAAACCACCCCAGATGAATTCTACTACAGTTTGCCTCAAAAGCACTCCAAAGGAATTGAATTGCAATAGAACAGATAGGTTGACTACACGCTATCTTGTCAAGTGAACCACTTTTTAATGTTTATATAAAGCCAGACATTCTGTGCTATTCTTCCCTAATGCTTACATCAGATATGAATATTAAAAAAGACAGCATGTAAAAAACATAAGCACCTGTGAGATGACACATCAGTATCTAAATGACAGATAACAACTGGAGCATTTTAATTACAAGGAAATGCTGTGGAAATAAAAATACAAGTTATATACATGTATAATTTTATATTTATTTTAAACAGCTAGGCACATCTTAACATGTATTTTGGGGGGGCTGGTGGTGAGAGCTCAGTAGAAATGTTACTGGAAAGCCAGCAGTTCTTTGACTCGCACACAGAAAAAGCTTGATTCTCCATCATTGTGATTCCATCACTATCAGGGGCATTAATAACTGTAAGGGTGAAATTTTACAGGAATTGTTAAATTTTGTAATGATGTGACCTGGTGCATGTGCAAAGACAGAAAATCTCTGATTTTTTTTCCTCCTATAATGCACCTTCATATACATAGTTTGGAACATAACAGCCACAGAGATGAGCTCAAATCACAAGATTCAAATTACAATTCAGATTTTCAGCAGCTAAAATTTGACTCATCTCTGTCTTAAGACAGTTGTCAAGAAATGGAAAGAACAGCACAGTCCACACTGATGGTCACTATCACAGACTTTGTTAGGGGTAGCTAGTTCTTACAAATTGGAGGTAAACTTATAAATGGTACCTTCGTGGCTGTCGAACAGCTTATTGATAAGCTGGGATCATCCACAACATAAGATAGACCCTACATGGCAATAGGGTCAAAGGAAAAAAAAACAAACACAAGGACAAAAGTAGATTATTTTAGTAATCTCCAACACAAAGTCATTAAATATACAACCAATAAATTCAATATAATTATTCTTCCTGTAGCTAACTTCCTGAGAAATAATAAACAGGAAGTGATGTCAGAAAAGTAATGTTTAATGTTGTAAAACTAGACATTTATTGGCCAGAATTGTCTGTGTGAACAAGACTGAAGCTTGTAACAGTTACTGGATCATAAATTATATTTTAATTTAACAGTCATAATTATTGTGTAGTTTTTTAGATAATACCCAGTGAAAAGAAGACAATGTGTGATTATCAGCCTTTGTAACTGCTTGGAAGTGTTTAATCAATACAGATGTATGTTGCTGTTTATGAATTATCTAGCCAGTTCCTAGAAAGGGGGTTGGTGCTTGAGCTGAAACCAAGAAAAAACTCTGTTCCTCTGTACTTTCATGTAAGGACAACATTTAAAACAAAAATGCTGAGGGTTTTTCTCTTGCTGTCACTCAAATTAAAGTTGTGCTTGCATTGCAGGACATGTCCATCATCTCATAGGACTGGTCCTGAGGATCCAACTATTCAGCCATTCCTTGGGCAAAAACTTGCATTGACTGAACTGGGAGATTTACACGAGTAAGGACTGCAAGACTGTACTGCAGAAAAGAGTGTAAATGTGCACATACAAGAATAACCTTGTGTTTATAGATATATAAAAAAACTCAGATCCTCAGCTGGTGTAAGTTGGGCTTTCCTGAAGTCAGTGTCCTCACACCCAGCAGAGAATCTGACCAAATATTTTGGCAAATTATTAGGTATATTGCATGTAAATAAAATATAAATGTTTAAATATAAACACAAACTATAGTAGCCCTTGATCCTGGTTAATGACTGCAATGTGACTGATCATTCATTAGAAGAAAGAAGCCACTGCAACCCCTCATATTTATATTATAGTTTATGGGAAAACATTGTTTCCTTTTTCTTACCGTGGTTTTTTCCAGACAGTGGAGCAGGTGGTGATGCTGTGTTTCAAAGCAAGAGCCGGATTTGCTAACAAAGGCCTGTTCTTCTTCACTGGAGAACTGTTAATACATAGAATTGCGTATTACTCGTATTTGTGAACAAGAAGTCCTTTATCCAAATGTTTGATCAGAACGGACCTGGGCTATATCCTGCAACTTATCTGCAGAGCTTTATCAGTGTAAAGCATCATAGTGGGCATACCTGCATGTGCATTTATGCTGGTTTAAATTTACTGTGCAGTAAATGGGAATAGGCTGGCATTTACACATGCAGGCATTAAAGCACATTGACACTGTGCGTGGACAGACTGACTTGAAACTAAAGTTAGTCCCATGTTAGTCCACACACACAGTGTTACTGTGCAGTAAGGCATCTATATGTGTCTTAATGGGCAGTAACTTAATCGGGTGTAAATGTGATACCTGCATCATGCGGATATCAAATTTACGCTCAAGTCAGCATAAGTCGCTATATTTACTGCACAGCACGGACATAAACGTATAGATACGCATGTGTACCACGCAGTAATTTTGGCTACTGTGCAGTAAATGTGCACATGTAGACATAAGTGCACATGTGCCCAGTATGACATAATTTAGTTTGGGCAGGCTTTTTGGTATAGGCTTCAAAAATATTTTCTCACCCTTTCTGAAGGTTTGCATCTTAAACATGTTGGCTAGGTACAGACATTCAAAAAGCCCAAGGAAGAATTGATTTAAGTTGCACAGTTTTTTCTGTAAGCAGCATAGTTTAGATTGGTGGAACCCGGTCTAATATTTGCATTCCTCCCCCACCAAAGGGCAAATATGTGTTCTGTTCATTACTGTTTTTAAACTAGACGGTGTGTGCCAAACTTCTGTTCTGTTACAAGTATAGACCATTTTCTGATCACTTATACCAGTAAAACTGTAATGCCTGTACCTGGGCTTTGTGCATTGTTGTGAAGCATACTGTACTTCCGCAGTTAGTTAAAATATATAGTCAAAGTGTGTATGTATGCAATAATATATAACTAATACATATTTTAAAATATATAGTTAAATAGTACAAGTTGCAGATGCAAACATCATGTAAGGTCGTGAATGTAAAATCAGCACATATTTAAAACTGTAATATATCTAACTGACAGTAAAAGAATTTTCCCCAGACATGTGCCTTTTTTGAAAAGAAATTACATATAACTTGCTTGTTTCCTCTTGGGGATTGCTTCATAATGCGAAGAATTTGTGGTATTACACTTCACACAAAAATATCATGTCACTCTTCCCAATCTGCTGAGGTTAGAAAGCATACAGCAAACAATATAGGCATTTACAAGATTTACCTGGAAAATATCCATTGATTTTATTAATCATTTTAATAATTATTCAATGGAGGGAAGTAAACTGAACTTGGATAAATATGGGGATATGTCAAGGTTAGCATTGGACATGAAGGTGGATGCCAACAGTCCTAGATTATGGGAGGTATGAAATCCATCTTGGAATGTAGTTATCCTGGCCTTGTTAAAATGGTATTTCTCAGGTAGGTCTGTCCCATAAAGACTGCACCTTTTTCTGGTTTATTTCAGGGTTCATACAAGTGTTCAAATGAAC
The DNA here is from genome assembly GCF_000455745.1 of Alligator sinensis. Classification (NCBI taxonomy): domain Eukaryota; kingdom Metazoa; phylum Chordata; order Crocodylia; family Alligatoridae; genus Alligator; species Alligator sinensis. The sequence continues at coordinate 1,723,973 of NW_005842203.1, read as the reverse complement.
TGGTCTAAGCTTCATGGTTTAGTCTGAGCGGCGTAAACCCTTATTGATAGAGCACCATGCAAGCATTCAGGGGAGGAAGCATGCAGGGACTTTGTGCTGGTGACAGTCTCCCAGAAATTGTTGAGAGCAACTGAACACGCAAGCCAACCCTGATTTGGTTGGCTGCCACTGGGAACACTCCTTCCAGGAAACTTCTGCCCATAGTAACTCTTTCCTTCTTCCCTCCGTGCTCAGTGGCTCCCAGGGAGAGACCCTGAGTGTGAGTCCTCTCTTGTTACTTGCAAGTGCATCATTTTCTCTGCTCTTATCCTGCTATGGATCCCTGTTGCTTGCACATAATTCTTCTTGTTGCCCTGTGCAACTCTTACTGGAGGCTGTGACACAGTACATGTGTCAGTGTACAGATAACCTGGGAGATAATCATGCTGGCACACATCTTTCAGCCTAGAACAAGGCACCTAGTTCCTACATGGGGTCTCTTACTGTACTCTAAGTCTATGGCCACCAAGTGCCCTGGAATTGGCCAACTACTTCCACCTGGCTGACAAAACCAAGGCCTTCCCTAGATGCCACTGACTCTGGGGTGCAATGGCAGCACTTCCAGACCACTGAACGGTGATTTGGGGCCCGCAACAACTAATGGGAGCATATCATCCTGGGCATCTGGGATGATGAACAGGGGCTACAGAACATCATGGACATCATTGCTGAGCTGGCCCCCTGCACTGAGTGGCAGGACATCAGCCTAAGCCCATCCCTGACTCCAAAAAAGCATGTCACCATCACCATCTGGAAGCTCACCACCTCTGACAATCTCTGGTACATCACCAACCAGTTTGGCATGGGCAAGTCCGTGGCCAAAATGATGTTCTGGGAGGTGTGTGGGGTCATCTAGGACATGTTGGTAAACAGCTTCATCTACCTTGTCAACCTTCGGGAGGTAATTTCTGGCTTCTGCCCTGATGGACTTCTCCAACTGTGCCTGCCCCAAGGTGGTTTGGAGTTCATCAATTGCAAGGGGAGTTTTGTCATGTTGCAGTGCATCATCAGCCACTATGGCCACTTCACCCACATCTTTGCCAGCTGAGCGGGCAGTTCCCACAATGCCATCCCCCTCCAAATGGTGAAGAGTAGATGCCACACCTCCAGAACCCCCAGCAGCAAATTTGGTGGAGTTCTCATCTGACCTCTCATCACTGGGGACCAGGCCTATGCCCTCCTTCCCTGGCTCATGTAGTCTTGTACAGAGCACCTGTACCACAAGCAAGAATACTTTCACTGCTGCCTCAGCAAGTATAGCATAAGAATATAAGAACTGCCATTTACTGGGTCAGACCATAGGCCAACTTGACCAGTATCTTTTGTCACACAGTGGCAGAGAATGGATGCTGAAAGGGAGAGTGAACTGGGTATAATCAGGGTTTTTTCCACAGTTGCTTTCACTTGCAGCCTCCAGCATTTAAGGGCTAGAAGCTCTGATTCAGAGGCTGTGTCATGCCTTATTGCTACTGCTTGTGTTCTGCAGAACATCTGTAAGGTCAGGCAGGAAGTCTTAAGCAAGACTTAGGCAGAGGAGGCACAGAATGCCAACAAAACACAGTGCACCAAGACAGTGTAGCACTCAGGGGCAAGCTATAGTGTGCCCTTCCCAGAACATGCATTCCTAAAACAGGCCAACTGGCAGAGATTCCAGGTCAGGGAAACCCTGATGGATTATCTCCCAGGCCACCCAGATGGGAGGTGGTCCCTAGAGTAGGGCTTAAGGGCCTTTGGAGGTGAGAAGCCCCAAGCCACTGAGCCTCAGCCTTGGGAAGTGGGTGCTAGACCACCAGAGGGGAGCTATGTGTCCTCCCAGGAATAGAGGGAGGAGGGGGGAATGTGCTTTCCTGGAAGGGACCTTGACCATTCAGTACAGTGACTGATTCAGTACAGAGTCAAAGCTGCTTTGCAGCCACAGACTTTGCAATGTCATTAAGGACTGAACAGCCAAGTGACACCTGCAAACCTCACCAGGATCCTGACCTTGGAACAACCTTGCTTTAGCACAGTCCAGCTGTGTTTGCTTTCTCTTGTGGAACTTCTGCTTCTTCCATAGCAAAGCGGGGTGTGGGGGGAATAACCCTTTCTGGTCTCTGATTTACAACAATGCCAACAGTTCTTATCACTTTGTCTTTTCACATGTCCCTGACTTGGCCTTTCTATATGCCATCTATCTCTGTAGTATGGCATGGCGTGGCGTGTAGAATGCTAACACCTACTACTGCCCATAGTCTTTGCCTGATGAATAAATAAACTATTTTGGTAATTTTTTCAGGGCACAATGGGGGATACAGGATCCTTCAGTCATCTGCCTTCTACGAGGGTGCTTGGAACAGCTGTGTAATTAGGGTTCAGCCAGGGAGCAACAGGGAGCAGAATTCACTGGAGTTCAGGGGGAAGGTAAATGGAGGAGGAGGTCTTGGTTGCCACCAACGTGGAAGGGGAGGCAGGGTAGAGGGGGTGTTGATGTTGTCCCAGTGTTGGGGGTGGGATTTGCCAGCTCTTCTCAGTAAATGAAAATGGCCTTGAGGGAAACTCAGGGTGATGTGACTAAGCTGGATTTGTTTTCAAATTTGTTCACGGATGGGGTGCAAAATGTTCAAGGATGTGGGCTGGACATCTCAGGTCGCTGACAGAGAAAATGGGGGAGCAGTGGTGCAATCTAGCTAGTGTAGAATCAATGGTTAAGCAATTAGCTCCCTGGGCCAGTTGCTTTGTCCAGAGAGGGTGGAAACATAATACTGTCTCTCACTCCCTCTATCCACACACTGGATACTCTCTTCAGGGCTTTGGGCAACAACAGGATGGTTGGGGGTTCTGACCATGAAGATACTCAGTAGTGGCCACTTGCCACCATGGGATAGGAAAGAGGAGAACTACAGCTGGTGAGGCCCCATTGACTTGCTACCACCTTGCTCTCATCAATGGATAGTGATGACACCCTGTCCCTGCCCCAAGAGGATGTGGGGTTCCCTCTTCACTCAGGTCCCCATCATGTCTGTGCAGTGCAATGTTAATCCTGCACCTCCCTGGGCAGCAGGTTCTGCCTCAGCACCATCAGGATCAGTACTGGGATTGGGAGGAGAGGTGGGTGCTGTTTGTGTCCCCACACAACTGAGCATGGGAGGGGGTGCTCTGTGGTTCCCTGCACCGTAACCAGGAGGCCTGGCATTCAGTCTCTGCATCAGTAGCAGGGACCCTGAGGCACTGTCAGAAGAAGGGGACCAGAACACCCTTGACCCTGACATGGGAAATGCTGTCTCTGGGCATTAACTTCCCCTACATTCAGTGATCTGTTGGGGACCAGGTGCTTGTCCCAAGGCCACCTGAGATGTGGTTGGCACAACATTGGTGTTCATGTCCTATGTTTTGATCACTGTGCTGTCAGAGCTGTTGCCTGGGTCCTGCCTTGGTGCCCATGGCCTTGCCATTGAAGAACAGGTTGAGGGAGGAGCTGAGATCCAGCTCCAGGTGCAGTGCACCTTCTGGTTCCCCTGTGTTCACTGGGGAGCTGCTGCTGTGCATCCAGTCCCCCCTTTTTTCCAGGGCCACCCTGCACTGTCTGCTGCAGGTCTCCTTTCACCAGCTGCAACTCCTTTCCAGTGGTGGCATAGTTGTGCAGACAGCCCTATCGCTTGTGAAGATGCAGGATAGCTCCTTATGGAAGAGCATGGTGTGCCTCCAGAGGTCTGATTGGTGTGAGTCTACTCAAAGCTGGTCACCATCCATTTGGTTTTGACCCTGCACTGTGACCAGTTCTGGTCATGTCCCCAAGCTCTCATCTCTGTGGCAATCTGCTTGTAAAACTCCTTGCTGCAGTGCATGCTGTGGAGCTGCTCCTGGGTCTCCTCCTCACCCCCAAAGGCAATGAGATACCCCATTTCCTCATTGGTACAGTTCTGCCCTCAGCTGTAGGTAAGGGAGAAAGATGGGGTGGGCTCTGCCATGGACTTTGGTGGTACCTCTGGGATCTGGGTGTCTGTGGGTGGATCTGGATATCACAGGATGGATGAAAATCTGGCTGAGATCCTGGATGTAGGTTGGGGTGGGTGGTTGTGGGTCTTGGTACATGACTTCCTCTGACCCCAAATGGTTCAGGCCCAAGTGTCTCCCCACTCCGAAGTGATCAGAGCATAGCTGGCCATGTCTCCTCAAACCCCAAGTTTTGAGGGGCATCCCCTTGCTGTCAACAACTCTGCTAGCAATGCCCACCTTGGGCTAACGTGACTCAGGTATTTGTTGGCAATGGCCAGGCTGGCCAGGCTCCCCAAAGCCCTGAATTTGGCAGGGTCACCTTTCCATACATGTGTATCTGCCCCTTATCCCAGATATAAAATGCCAGAGCTGGTTCACATATGTAGAGGTGCGTCCATGCTGGGGCCTGTGCCATGGGGTGTTCAGGTGTAAATCTTCATTTCTGGAATTTGGGGTCTGTGTCATAGTCATAGGGTCCTGGGTTTATGGTTCTGTATAAATCTTGTTGTTTTTTTGGTCTGTGTATTTGGTTCTGCATGTGGATCCTAGGGTGTTTTTTTCTGTTTACGTCTTCTGAGGCCTCGAGGCCAGGTCCAGAGCACACTTAACACATATACAGGACTGGGAACTCTACAGAAAGCTCTTGTAGCTACCAATCATTATGGATTTGTTAAACAATCATTGGTTAAAAACAATAACTCTGGCAGCCATGACTAGAACTCAGGACTCCCCACTCCTAGGGAGGTCTGTAATCACTAGGCTAAAGAGACAAAGCCACCTCTTATTTGCCCTCTCTCTGCCCCCATGTCTTTGTTGCTCATGTGTGTCCTATGGGCAAGATTTAACAAGAAGGTGGGGAATATACTCACATAGTCTATTTTATAGGCTGGTGGTGAAAGGACTACCTTAGGAATTGGGAGATGTGGGTTTGAGACATCTTGGGGGGGTTCTAAATCCAGGTCTTCCATTTCCTGGACGAGTGCTCTTGAAAAAAAGGTGGGTGCCATTGCCCATAAGCAGAACTGAATTCTGTCAGTGTGAGGTGTGCTTGGAACAGGGCTGACAGATTGGGTCCCTCTGTGGACTTAGGGGGCTTCCCCAGGCTGCTTATGCTGGAGTTAGGTGCCCATCTAATCAAACTGTATTGCTTCTAAGCAAGGCCAGAAATCAAGTCTAGGCACCCGAGGTATTCTGCAGTCTAAAATGGAGGTACCTCCCAAACCTAAGTGCCCATTAAGTTTTGTGGCTTGTGGAGAACTACCAAACTGGATCTCTTTTTGGAATTTAGATGCCTGAATACCACCTCAAATTCTGCTAAAGTTCTGTTACACATTTACAGTATCAGACCGGATTGGGTGCTGAGTCCTTTATTGGATCTAGTAAAAGTTTAGGATATGTTTGAACCCAGGGGTTTTGTCCAGCTCTTTTCCTCAGTATGTTACAGAGAGTCACAAATCCTGTAATCTTCCTCAAGCAATAATAATTGTTCAATTTATCCTTCCTTAATCTATTTCTAAGGGTAATATTACTTACAGAGTGAGATTGGCTTTTCTTGATGACAGATAGAATACACTACTGCTACACTATTATTAAGCAGATATTCTGGAGGTGGAGTACATAAATACATTACCTGCTGCAGCTGCTTACTCAGTAAGCCATTTCGTTTGCTCTGCATGTAAGCATTAGCACTCCCACTCTTTGCTGCACGAATTCTGGCAAGCCTGGCTTTCTGCATAAAGGAAACAAAAGAAAGAAACAGTGCCATTTCTGTTTGTATTCATTATTCTATTTATACAAAGAGCTAATTGGAGTCAGTCATTTATGAATACTAATGTCATAATTACTGAAGGGTTGCTTTACACTGGTCATTCAGGTGCAGCAAATCAAGAGAATTTTCCCATTTAAAATGCAAATTATCTGGAAGTTTTTGTTTGTTTGCATGCATTAACTAAGAAGAATGATTCTGGAGAAGTGGCTATACATATTTTTGCAACATTAGCAAGTTATTTTCCCATTTACTGTGCCTGTGTTTATGTCATTTCTTCTGCCTTATGGTTCAGAAATATTGCTTCCATCTCAGTTTACTCCAATCCTGTGCCTTCAGTTAAAAGTTCCTTGAAAGGAAGGGCAATGATCCAAGAGAACATGACATTTCAACTGCTGTGAGCCATCAAGTGCCTCCACGGTTCCTCAGATCATTCTAATTTTCAGAAAACTATGTCTAACAGAAGGATATAGAAAGATGTCATTATAAATAGCTGTTAAATTCCTATATCCTTGCTAGTGCTTTTCTGCCTGCTGTAAAGAGTCTGACATATCTTGTGACATTAAGGATACTTAATATGGATCACCACTTGTCCTAATCTTATGAATTTAAAATGCAAACTGCTGAGAGAGGGAGATAGAGCTATGTGAGATTATCTCATGTTTGCACAGGTAGGTTGCAACACATTAGTGGAGGGTCTATGAGAGGAGGACAATGGAAAGAAAACAGTAGGGAAGCTCAAAAAAATTTCAGTTAAAATTGCCTTTTTAGTTACTGCAGACTGAACAATGGGAAGCCAATGTTGCAGATGAAACCTGGTATTTAAAGAAAAGACTCTTCAAACCAGTAACACAGAAAACAAACAACAGAGTAACTTTCATTTTGTTGGCTTTTTGGAGAGTGTGGAGTCTTGGCTATTATTCTGCAGCAATTTTTATGCCTAGTTCTTTGCATATGTCAGAGACAGAGATCTTGAGATTTGCTTAGATTTCTGGTTCCTAAGGCCAAGAAGCAAACAGTGACAGCAGCCTAACTGAGGGGGGCAACCAGGGTAGTAGCCCTAGACACCCCTTTGTTGGGGTGTTGAGATGAACCAAAAGCATCTATTGTTGCAGTGGCAGCTGGTTGCATTTCTACAAGCAGTACGGTATGAGCTGGCGCTGCCCCACACACCCTGGGCATGGAGCTGCACTGCTGCACCTCTAAGCAATGGTTTAAAATTAGATTAAAATAAGCAATCTTGAATTACTGCAGTAGAACCCAGAATGATGAACCTTGAGAATCAAGTGTGAAGTTCTGGTTCAATGCATTAAGGATTTTCAGTTTTAGAAATTAGTGAAGGGAAATTTTCAGAAAACAGGGAGGGAAATCTCTGTCCCCTTTTTCTCATATGGCATTCTTGAATAAAGCCACTGTCTCCCTCTTATTGGCATAACATGACAGAGTCCTTGAAGAATCATCACAGAAGGAAGTAGCAGCATCGGTACATGCTTGACCCTCTCCCAATCTAGTCAATCATGATTTGGTTTTGAAGGACCAAAAAAAAAAGTTTTTCTACATGCTTAGTGTCATGATTGTAAAAATAGGGACTATTCTCTGCAGCAAAGCAAAGCAAGCCAATCCATGAGGCAAACTGAAAAGAACTATGGAGGCAATCTGGTTTATAGTACATGGCATGGACCTGCAGGTTCAGAGACTTTTTCTGCTGCTGCTACAATTGTTCCAAAAGTAAATCAGACTACTTGGAGCATGAAACCATCACTAATAGCCAGATCCCAACTGACCTCAAGAGTAAGCCCTGGGAGCACTGCTGAGAAATAAACCCCAGCCCATGCTGCTGCACCTGCTCCACATGTGCCCATAGTAGACAGCATAGAGTAGGCAGTGCAGACAGTTTCGGAGTGGGCCTGGGTGCCACAGACTGGCCTGCAGTGTACACTGCAGCCCCATGTTCAGGTTCTCTCCAGACAGGAAATGTATCTGTGGCCCAGTGAAGAGGGCACTTCCCCTGCAAATGAGGAGAGTGCAATTTTTCAGTCTTGGGCCTACTGCCAGTACCATTTATACATTTTACATTAGGCAGACAGTCAATACAAAAATACTTCTGGCACCCCAGGACAGAACCTAGGATTTCACTTTCCCAGGGAGTGCTATATCCACTAGGCTACAAAGTCACATTTCTACTTGCTTACTCTTTTCCCTTTGACCCCATGAATCTTGTACACTTGGCTGCACAGTGACCCAACTTCAACAGGAGTGAACCTGTTGGAAACCCAGCCCACCCGTAAGGGCAACCCCTAGAGAGTCACAGGTCTGAGTATGAATCGTGTCAGGGTGTGATGGGGCAAGAACCTAGGTCCTTGCCCAAGCAGTCACTTAGTTGAGAGCCTAAGGAATAAAGAACCAAGTAAGAGTTTAGGTCAATAATGTATGGATGGGTAGGTGAGGGGGGCATGAGACCTGAATCTCTCTAAGTGGGGAGCCCCAGAATGGAGTAGGCTCCCTTAGGGACTTCATGCTCCTCATACTCCTGCTTCCCTTCTTCCCATGACCTTCGGGCTTAAGCTCCAGCAGGAGAGCAGCATGGTGGTGCAGGAATGTGAGTGAATGAATGAAGGGCAATCCAGGAAATATAGTTCTGTTGAACAGCAGCAGGTCATGGGATAGAAGCTGCTGCTGGGAGGAGATGCCATCCCAATTTTTTGCTTCAGAAAATGGGTGGCTTTTTGGTAGTTTGGCTTTGGTGTCAGTGGCAAAGCAATAGGGTGACATCTCTGTTCAGGGGCTGCGAGCTCTAGTTGCTCCCGTGCTGCTGCCAACTGCTAGAGCCTCCAGAGCCATGGCCTGCAAAGAAACTCTGGAGGAATCCTGGCAAATTACAGCTCTGGTTCAGGCTCTCCAAGCACTGCTTTAGACTGCAAGCTTTCATTGGGAGTGAGGTACCTACAGTAGCTCAAATCAAGGTTTCTATGGGTTTTTTTCAGAGCCAAACAGGAACACTTAAGTAGTTCTGTGGCTGACAAATAGGATCAATTAGAATCACTCTTTGTGGCTTAGGTGCCTAAATGCCACTTAAGTCCTTATTACGTACCTTAGAGGTCTGTTAGGATCTGGCCTCACATCATAAATTTCTTAGGATGTATAACTGGGCATTTCCAACCTATGAGTTAGGTAAGGGTTATGATGCCCCTTTCATTAGGGGAACATTCACAAGGACATAGAATTTAAGTAATTTTCACAAGCTAGAGTGGTCGTTTGGGTGGCACTGGTGCTAAGGTGCACAATTAACAGCCCAGTGATCACAAGTCTGAAGCTGTAACAGAAGCACTCCTGGCTCTATCAGATTCCAAAGAATCTGAAAATTCTGCTAAATACCTTGTCATGACACAGACACAGGAAGAAGAGGACATGATTTAATAACATGCCTGTGATAAAAATCAGAAAGAAGAAAAAAAGATAATGGGAAATTACATACACATTATTATAGGTCCTGCCCCCTTAAGATAATATAGGTATATTCAGATGTACTTATGGGTATATAGACCATGACAAGAGAATCCCCACTTACAGTAACTTTCATCTTCTGTGTGCCACTGGTGATTGAGAGAAAGACTTCAAATGCCAAGGCTTCTGTTCTATCAGTTTATTGCAATGTACTTTGAGGGAATTGCTTGTATAGAGCACTCTAACATGAAAATATCTTCAAAAACAAATACAGTCTTTTGATTCAACCTTTGATTGAGGAGGCCAAAATAGAGAAAGCAATCCTTTATCTGTGTTCCATCTCTGCCAGGGCAATTGACTACCTGCTCAATCTTCCTGGGACACATGAAACAACATATATCTTGGTTGGCGACCAGTGTTTGAGGATCTAACTGAGGTTAGGTTAACAAGTACAAGACTTGAACAACGAGAAGCTGAGCACAGCAGTACACAGCATGTATTCTGAATGATCAAGAAAAAGAGGCGAGGGTTACGCAAATGAATGGATCACAGAAATGGGATCCCATGAGGCAGTCTACTACAAAATGTGGAGGCCTCAAAAATATGCCTGAAAAGCCAGTCAGTTCACAGAAAAGAAAGAACAGTCTCCTCTTCGTACTTCCCCAGTCTTAGGACACTGTGAAGACACCTCTGCAGCCCAGCATGTTTTTTGGTGGGAGAAACAGGGGAGAGGCTTTGTTCAACTGTAGTCTTAAGCAGGAGTTGTAGCCAGTAAATACTTCTGGTTGCTCTATTAATTACTCCTGCTACTTGTTAAAATTATCAATCCACTACTGATAACATAGTGTGGAAGTTTAAATGTGATGTTCAGAGTCACTTGCATTTGATAGAATTCACTGGCACAATTTAACATAAGTTAGTTCTTTTGAGTGAAGCAGTGGCATAATGGTGTGGCTGGCCACCTGGGGCAGCTGTCACACACGGGCAGCAGTGACTTCTGGTGCGGCTGCTTCTTCTGCCACAATTGTGGTGCTGTGGTGGTAGCCATTTCATCCCATCCCTCCCAAGTTAGTGCCAGGGCAGCTGCCCTGGTTGCCCTGTCCTAATTACACCAGTAAGTGAGGTACCATGTAGAGAACAGCCACTCTTGTATGTAACCAGAGTGAAAGCAGCTGTATTTTTCCCCTTAGCACCTGGCATCTGGGTGCTTATTCAGGTACAGCAGAAAAGACTTCACTCATGCTACTTTCAGTCAATTCAAAACATTTCTAAACTCTCTCTTTTTGTGGATCAACATGTGGGAAAACCAAGAGAGAGAATGAAGTTCTCCTGCAGTAGGACATAGGACCTCAGAAACAGGACTGAAGGTGTCTCCGGGATCCAGGACCAACACTGTGCCCTGAAGTTTTTCCACTCTTCCTCCACTGAGGAGTACTGACATTTTGTGAAAGCAGCTGCAGCAGTGGAAGAACATGGAGAATTTTGCAGTCTCTAAAACAAGGACAAAATAGCTGAATTTTGGAAGTTCTTTTGGCCGCTCCAATAACATTCTGCTGCAACCTTCCATCTGAATCTTTCCAGCAAATGGACCATCAGCTGAGCTCGGATGCCTAGGATGTGAAGTTTGTTTTCACATTGTTATGACAGTGATCAATCACATCTCTCTTTGAAATATTTTTACTTTTCTTCTACCTTTGATTTTACTACTTATAAACTAGTCCCTTAGGGCATTTTTACACATGCTCCAGGGGTGTTGTGTGGTGCCACTTAATCAGAGTGGCTCCAAGAGCCGTTCTAATTAAAGTGCCCACAGCATCTTGCGTATCAGCTTCCTTGTGCTTCAAAATGTTGGAGGGGGTGCTTTAACTAAAACTCATTGAACAAGTTTAAGTGCTCCCACCACCATTTTGAAGCACAGGGATGCTGATACACTTGACATGGAGCTGGCTGGAGCATGCTAATTAGCATGTTAACAGCAGACTTGATTCATCAAGTCCGTTTCAACATGCTGTAATTACAGTGCATTGGAGCAACCTCCCCGCAGCCTCCCTGCACGCCTACAGATACCTTTATATTCTACAAATGGTGAGATGCAGCACCAGCACAAAACTTAATAATATGAATGTTATTTCATGGTGTGAATTCCAGCATATGGAAGCATCTTAAATTCACCAGAAATTCAGTCTATCAGATTTAGAGTGAGAGAGAGAGAGAGAGAGAGATTTCATTCATTTTAATAAGACTTTAATAGCATTAATATCAGCGTATCCATTGTACTGGCCACCATATTTACTATCTTTCTAGCTGCCCTTTAAAGTCTGTAGTACAGAGTCTTTGATCTTCACGATCTTTTAATGTACAGATAGAAGTGTCTTAATGTATTCTTGTGGACTCAAGACTAATCAAATGGCCTGAATTCTCAGTTCTACTAAGCCCCCTTTACATTGTCCTGGAGCTTTAAAGTGTGCCCAAGGGTAAACTACACTAAATGTAATTTTCTTTATTAATTTCTAATAATTGCAAATATTTCATATTAGATTAATGATAATATAGATTATACAAACACTCAATTGCTTTTTACTTTCTTCAATTTGTGGATCTGGAAATGAAGTTCAGAGATCATAAGAGCCTTACCATTTTATTTTTTTAATAATCTTTTTAATAAAACTTGTAAATAACATGGTAAGAATTAACCTGAAGAAGAATGCTTTGCCTTTCCAAGCTTGGCTAACTTTATCCCAACTATGCAGTTGGTCCAATAAAAAATATTACCCCAAAAAATCTTTGCCTCTTGAATAATTCCTGTACCAGCACAGCTACAATGACACTCAAATGCTACCATGACAAGAATTAAGACATTTCTGAGTACATTAATTCCATATCCACTAATTGTAAACATTACCTATTTTATTTGAGAGATGGAGGTTCTATTAATTATTCCTCTTTGGGCTGCATTAAAAAAAATCTGCAGGTTAAATACTTATAACCCCACTGAAGTTAGCAGCCATTTAGTTTTAAAATCTTGTATTAGCCAACATGGTGCCCTATTACAAATGCTCTGCCCTGACTTGCTAGATGCCATTAAGAAGTTGTTGCACTTTATCCTAGAGCTAGTGTATTTCAGGAATAGCTAAAGCTATTAATAAATTGACAGGCAGATACAGCATGCAAAATCAGTAAGTAAAATAGAACACCCAGTCTTCAGGATAAATTATACTATATAAATAAAAGAACCAGACTTAATTTTGATGTAAATCAATTCTTTGGGTTGCTGGTTGCTGGACATTTTATTACAGCATCATGCAAACTTCTGAGAAAGTGTTTGTGCAAGTTGGTAATTATGGATTTCTCTGGCCATTTAGGAATCAGTATTGATGGACTCTGCAGGAGCTACATTCAGGTTTCACTGGCTGGGAGGCAGTAAACATATCACAGGGTTTTTATGGATACAAAAAAGGGATAGAATACAGGGAACACATTTAGGGAAGAACATCATGTTCACCAAAAAGAGAACATTACTTTGGAGCTCAGCTCTCAACCCATGATACTCCTGAAATACAGGATCAGATGTATCTATGCTTACATAAAGAAATGTTCTTTCTTTAAATAATAAGGTCTACAGATCATTTACAAACGGTATTTGAGTCCGCTTTGCAGCTTGGGGCAGTATACTCAGGATCATTCAAATAACTTGATGAGAAGAGGTTAATCAAAAGCTCACCAAACTGGTTTATCATGAGTGAGCCCTTCCTGGGTGTAGGAGCCACCTTGATAATCTGACTTCCATGTAAGGCTTGGTGTATGGGCAGGGCACATGCAGATAGAAAAAATTCTCTTTGCAATAGGACCAATTGTGTCTTTCTTATTGGGCGCATCTACCTGTTTCCTTGACTGCGCAGTTGGTACTGTGCAGTCATTTAGTATTTTCTAGACATTTTCTAGAAAGTAATAAATGACTGTGCAGTACCCACCTGTCCTGCACAGTCCTGGCAGTGCACAGGTCATAGCTGTGGTGTCACAGTTAGTGCCTGCCAACGCTATGTTACCATAGCTCATCACTATGGCAATTTATTAAGGAAACCCCAGCAGATACTGATTGTGGCAACCAGAAGAGGTGTGTTAACTGTGGCAGGAGCAGTACTCATTGTGTTTCAGTTGATTCAATGCTGTTCTCTCTTTTCTGGTACTCATTCCCTAAACTGATCTCTGCCAACAGATGAGACAGTTTCATGTGAAGGAGAGAACTGGAATTATCATATTAAGTCTGGATCACAGAAACAGGTTTGTATATAGCATTTAAATTCCCAACAGCCTCCAATGAGAAATGGATTTCTGTTACCACAAGCATCATTATTTTCCCTCATTATGACCATCATTTATCTTTTTTAATCTTCTGAGATGTGACGCTGTACCAGATTGTATTTATCCTCAACTCAGCCCTATGACCAACCTCCATAGCACCTTTCAGGTTTATATGCCCTGAATCTAAAATACTCCAGGAACAGCAGCACTCTGTGTGTTTGTTTCAGCTTTCTTTCTGTATAGAATTCTGATCAGAAAAATTGCCAGGATAAAATAAGTAAACTTTCTTCTTCCCTAAAGCCAGTATTACTGCTGCCTGGATCCTGCAGAGAGAACCTGAAAGCAAATACAAGATAAAATGGTAATCAACATTAGTAAAAGAAAAAGCCTGCCATCCATCTGTAAAACTTAATAATTGTCTGAGGACGCTAAATTGAGAAGGCTTTGAAGAAAACCCCCTGCTAGCTGCTCATTTACATGTTCCAGAAGGAGCACTGTTCTGTTCATCCCTTCTTTCAGGCTTGAAATAGAATGAGCAATGGATGATAGATGATTTCATTCAAGTCATGGCCTTTCCGTGGTTTGCTGAGACTGGCAACGGGCAAATTTTTGCACATCTCCATAGGTATCTTGCCCGGACAATGCTCAGTGACCACATTTAATCAAAGCTTTTGCTCTATTGAGAGCCTGGCAAGAATTGGAACTGGTAGGAGATCTGCAAATATTTTTGAGGCAACAGACAGCAGCTACTGACTACACTTGTTTAAGCTACTACTTGCAAGGAGGCATTTTCTCCTGTTGTATTTCATGGACTGATTCAACTTGCCACATTCTATATTACTGTACTGCACATCTGTATTCCTTTCTATAGTGTCTGGCAAGAGTCAGGATCATAAAATTACTTTTCCAATGACTTCAAATAGCTTTAGTTTCCCATAGTTTCCCACTTCTACTAAACCTGGAACTGATTTGTCAGAGTGTCTGAATCTAAGAAGCACACTCCTGAAGAAAACAGAATCTCACTGATTTTTTGAAGGGTAGCTGGGAAGGGTGGGAAGAGAAGTAGTCAGGCTTCTTATTTTTTTAAACTGAGAAGGACTATGATTACAACAGTGTCCACCCTTTCATCCTCAAGAAAGCATCAGAAGACATTTAGGGTTTCAGACGAGAGTTCATATTTGATTGTTGATATATTTTTGTTGGTCTGATGCCACCTAAAGTTTTCATAACCAATGGAGCAGGCTGAGAAGATTAGTCCCATGACTGGTACCTCTGAAGAGCCTATATAGTGATGAAGCCACTTTTTCTGGCAAGAATTTCCCAACCTTGGAAACAGTGAGTCACAGATACTTGTGAATTCTCTTCAGTAAAGCTCCATGGCAGAGACATTTGGCTGAGACACCAGCCACTGTGGAGGCAGAAAAGAGTCAGGAACTTCAGTGCATTAGGTAATCTCCTGTTGCCACGGGCTGGCAGGCCTGGTTTTGTACCCAAGCTGTAAGGGTACTGAAATACCATTGTAATGGATGGGTGGACTTAGCATGAAGAAAAAAGGAACAAATTTTCCATAAAAAAATTAAAAACTACTTTAAAATGAGTAAATTGGCATTGACAAACTTATTTTCTCGATATATCTTATTTAGTTAGGCTATAAAGGTACATCTCTACCCTGTCTTCTGACTAACTTCAAACTAACATGGTTAACTACCTCTGCTCCTTAGGGAACCTGCCATGATTAGTGAATAGTAATTCTCATACTAATACATTACATTCACTTTGGCGCACAGCATATCTTTTGTGCATTCTGCACTGAATCAAAATTGTGAGAGAAAAGTGAGAACACACCTTTTGTGCCCTGCGCTTGTCTGCTCGTTGATTCTGGTGGTAGATACGACTGAAGTTGGAGACAATAACAGGAACAGGCAGAGCAATGACTAAGACCCCACTCAGAGAACATATCGAACCAAAGATCTTCCCAACTATTGTCTTCGGCACCATATCACCATACCTGGATTAGAGAAACAAACCATTTAAAAACATAAGCTAACACATCAGTTTTAAACTCAAATAGCTGCTTGTTCTAACAAATAGATATTCCATGCACATATACATTTGTCCACAATCCTATGCTTTTTTAAGTACATAATTTCATTTTTAATTTAGTGCTTATGTTGATACAGTGCCTAGAGTTGAATCTCAATGATCTTTTATGCCATAAAAAAAAGAAAAGAAAAAAACCCCAAGCCTTGACAATTCTCAGAGTCTCTGGAGCTTGCGTACATCTCTTTTTAATGCCAGATACTGTTTTTCAAGCAATGCTAAGAATTACCTTGGGGCTAGTAGATAGGGGCAACAGACAGCTTATTATGAGGACTTTGTTCTCTATACTTGATAGTTTACTGTATTCTGTAGAGCAGAAATGTGTAACTGAGTATTGCTGTGTTCAATAAAAAGCTAAAATGCCCTTAAAGTTCCATTTTCTTTTTAATTTGTTTGGGTTATTAATTACTATTTCACAGTTGAATAGCATTGTAAATTTGCACAGCATATTACAGAACATAGCTTGTTCAGGCAGTGAATGTGTCTTATCTTACAGTCTATGTAACACAAGACCAAACATTCAGCAAGATGCAGGATAATACTGCAGAAGAGGCAGTGTTTGGGAGTTGCTGTGATGAGAATAAATGTGTGTTTGAAGAAGGACTGGAAGTGTGAAGGAGGAGGTGTAGAACAGGTGACGCGAGGGAGGTTCTTCGAGGCTGCCACGGAAGTTCTGAATCTGAGGGGGAGATGAAGGTATGGACAGAGGTTTGGAAAGGTGCAGGGGGCAGGAGGGGATAGCAGTAGGAATGAGCGCAAAGGCATTTTCCAGGGACAGATTATGTGCGACTTTGTGGATGAGGCTGAGGGACCTGAATTTAGAGGGGTAAGAAAAAAAGGGGTCAAAGATTTCTCTGATGGCCTATCAGGTACTGAGATTAAGGCATGCGATAGTCAGTAGCACTGACTGATGTAAGCAATGTGACTAGCATCATGCTCTTTGACTCAGCCTGAATAACCTGGGCTGACTGGGAGCAGCCTTCAGCATGGGTCCGGAGTGAGACTGAACTCATGCCTCTGGAGACCAGTGCTACCCAGCCGCCCTGGCATCACAGTCCTATATAGGGTAAGAAGAGAGTGCTAATGTTGTGAGCTACAACTGCTAACAGACTAGCAAGCATGAGTCACCTTTCCAGTCCTAAACTTACTTTTCCTCAGACCACCTGCATTTATTTTTAGAGGAAACCCATTGCATCTTGTATTTTTGCATGTCACCAGTTATTAAAAAAATGTGATCTGCAAAATTAAAATTGCAAATAGATGTTTTTGTTTCTACTAATAGAAAATGCCATCATATGTTTTTTTTTTCTGTACAAGAATTGGCTATGTTTTGTAAAGCTACTAAGCATTTTTTTGATAAATAAATACAATTAACCTTAAACCAATAATCTCTGTTGTTCTAGCCTACATTATCACCAAGTTCCTTGAATCCTTTATAGATGTCTTCAGGGTTTATTTTACACTTATTTGAAATCATCTTTATCAATTTCCACACTAAAACAAAACCAAAAAACATCAAGGGAGTTTTTATAAAAGGGAAACTGAAATTTATGTTTATTCATGGCTGACGCTGTCAAGACAAATATATACAATTAGGTTCCTAAATCTATAATTAAACAGCTAAATGTGCAGCTTGATTTGCAAAATTTCTGGGCACCTGTAAACTCTCCTAGTTGCTAACAGGACTTTTTGAACAGTCAAAAGGCAGTTGTGGCTCCATTTTAGTCTGCAGCTGTTGGGTTGGGAAATAGTATACCCAGATGAACACGTAAGACTTAAGTTTGTGTGAATATACTGCAAGTGTTTTATGACTAGTAAAGACTCTAGGCCAACTGACTTCTAATACTTTGGTATCCAGGTATAGTTTAACAGTGTGGCATAGAAATTTTCTTCATAATCATTCTAAAAATTATGAAAAGTTTAACATGAATGTTTGGGATTGTTTGGCTTGTAAAGGTATTCTCAGTCTGTGGTCAAATGACCAGAGCAAGATCTAGCAGCTAGATTCTAGCCCCTTTCATAGAATATTTTAGTTCGGTTTTCTTAATTCTACTTGGATAAGGTGAAACATTGCACCATTTTCCAAATGTAATTTAATCTGCTGCTCACTTGATGTTAATAATATACTCCACATTCTTGATAGCTTTAGTTTAGGCATTCCAATATTTCATCTATTTTTTTGTGTGTTGAAGATGGTAAAGTGCAGTTATATTAAAAAACTGGCTATTTGGGAATAACAGCTTCTTAATCAACAAATGAGCTTCCTATGTGTAGTCAGACTCTCTGCTTGTTTTAGTGACAAACTTGGGCTACTGCTACTTATTTAAGGTTAGCACTGATCTGTTACAGGACAGTGACCTGGATTGTATTCTGGTGTGTGTATGATACAGCAACAATATTATTTCCCAAGTTCCAGTTGCAGACCAAATGTTACCTTCCATTATGTGTTACTAAATGCAAACAATAGAATTGAACATCCTACCCTGCTTCACCTGGGGCAGCTCGGGTCTTATGTCTTGTGGCTGTGTCAGGGCTATGTAGTTTTACTAATAGGTTAGACAATGGATTTGTATAGGATGGTTGGAGAGGGATGATCCTGCCTCATATTTTTAGCCCCATGACAAACCGACCTCTCATCCTGACTTATTTGCTTGGCTCCCGGCACTGATGAACATTGATAAAACTGACACCAGGAGTAGCTTCCAGGATGGGGGTTTGCTGGGCTGGGGGAGCTGTCCATCTAGGGGTGGGGTGAGGGGCTAAAAATAGCCCAGTGCCAGGAAGATGCATAGGGAAAGTGCAGCCCTGGGGCCTTGGTGCTGCGCTGGGAACTGTACAGAAGTGCAGGACAGTTAGAATGGTCTAAAATAGTCAGTCAGTGATCTAAGTTAGACTACCATGGAGGTAGGGTTAACTTAGATTGGGTCAGCTTTTTTAAAACCGATTTAACCTTCCTGAAACTTCTGTACAGTTCACACTTAGATCCACCTAACTAGAGATCCAAGTGTAAAGTCTGCACCTGGGCGAACTATGTTAGAATGGGTAGTCATTTTTAATGCTATCTAATCTCTCTCAATCTTCCCAAATGTTTGTATGAACCCTCTGTATCTATGGGGTATCTATCTATCATAAGCTGACTTAAATGCCTACTTCAAAATCTAATCAAGACAGCCAAATGTTGGGTCTAAGGTAGAAGCTGTGCAAATCTCCATGTGCTGTATTGAGAAGTCAGAAGACTGAATTACAGCAGAATCATCACTTTTGCCATTCTTTCTTAATGTGAGTGAAGAAGGTCTCTTAATAATCAGAATGCATGAGGGAGACACTTACATGAATTCCAATTAGGATCCAAAATACATATTTGTATTAACACTAGCTAATTGTATAACACATATATATATATTTGTGTGTGCATGTGTACGTACGCACACACACTACACATATACATATATTGATGGAAGATATCACATGAATTTTCCTTTTTTTATTGCTTAGTAAATGAATGTGTTTAGAACACAAGGTTTGCTATGAAAAGAAATTCTAAACAAAGTTTAAGCTAGAGCAGGAAACTCCCTGGAAAAATTAAACAGTGTGAAAGGCAACCTTTGAGATTTGTTGGGCATAATAGTTATGAATAAGTCCAGCATATGCATTTTTACAGAGACTAAATATTGTAAAGCAAGCAGTTTAGAAGATTGCCAACATTTAAAAATATCAATGTAATAATGTCAAAACCCACTAGAGGGCATAAAACACCATTAGAAACCAAGTGAACTGATAATCCTTACCACTTTCATACGGCTTCACACACCCCACCCTTGAACACAATTGAATTATAGCTCTGTAACAGTATAACATCATTTGGGGTTTCTTGTCTGATTTCTGCCTTATTCACGGAAAAGGAAAAGTTAGTTTCTCTTTTCAGTCTTATGAAATTCATTACAAAAGTATATAATAGTAAATAAAGATAACCATTCAAATGCATTCAACAGAATTCCTTTTAAAAGGCAAGGTTATTTCGGACTTAGGGGTGACAAACATAGTGAAAAATAATATAGCTATGCTTTGTAGAAATGAAGCCCCCTTCTGTAGAAATCAGGATTTCACATTTGCTTAGGAATGACAAGATCTGTTCTTTTCTTCCTTTCATGATCCTTCATGTTGATTGAAACTTCTCTCAGTCAAGACTGATAATGAAATCTGTAATGTCTGGACCTCAGATTTTAATCAGATCCACTGACTTAAATTTTAGTGCGTAAGGGATGTTCTTTCTTTTTACCTGGTTGACCTGTGCTGTCAGAGAGGTCTAATGCTGTCTCTCCCCTGGTTTCTACTATAAAAAGATCATGGATTGGTTCACATGCTTCCTTCTGTTATGGGTAATGACAGTTAACTAGTAGCCTCATGCACAGGCCTAGAGAATAAAGTTTACACAGCTGTTCACCTGGCTATTTCTTCAGCCAGCCAGCCACCCAATCATGCATGTAGACTCTAGAACTGGGTGACAGGAGGCAAAAAAACATATCTTGGTCTGTATGACAGTAATAATTATTATGATGAATCTGCAGCCTAGACTAGATCTTAAAATACCCTAATGGGTCTGGAAACATAATACAGTAATACAACATATTGCTGTTGGGGTGAGATTCAAAGCATTAGATACATTATTCTAAATTTTATTCTAACCTAGAGAGCTTCTGCGTGGAGTTACAAACATTTTTTTTTTTTGCAGCTTTTACTGCTTTCAAAAGCCCTATGTTGCAATAACCCTATCTTCTGCTGAGTAGTGATGGACGTGGCTCCCTTCAGAGCCCATGAATGCTGTTCCAAGCATTGACCAGAACGATCACTCATAAATGATGAAAAGCACTTCCTCCTCTCAGGGGCTGATCTGCTCACAGACTTTCCTAATGTACAACACAGGATAATTCAACTTGCATCTCCATATGGTAGTGCACTATATTGTCCCAGAAGCTTCCAGGCTGAGATTAACATTTCTGAAGTACTAAATTTGTTAATAAAAACTTTCTCTGCAATTATGCCACCTTCTTCATTCACAATCCCTAAAATGTTTGTAAAGATGATTAATGTTCTGATTTGTGCAGGGCATGTTATACACAAGAAGGCTGAAAGACTGGGCATGATTGCACAGTGAGTCTGTTGTATAGTCAGCAAAATAACTTAAGTCACTAAAGCTGTTTGTAGATGTGCTCACCATTTTCTAAGCTGTGTTAACTGATTTGCATCACAATTCGAATCAAATTTTAATCTGAATGAAGGGTTAATAGATGATCATTGACCATCAGGGAGGTTTCCGTGCATTTCTGTACTTTTGCAGTAGAGATGGGAAGGGGCGTCTTTTGCTACACCTGGTGATGGGCACAAGCAACAGCAAGCCCTAGGTACCTGTTGTATATACATGTTAATACAGTTTAAATTGCCTAATTCAAACTGCCCTAGTATGCATTAACTTTAATCCTCATTCAATGATTAGTTAATTCAGTTTGCAGCCAATTTTAATTTGGACTATAGACATTCACATGTATATAGTGACAGCTGTAGTCTGAATTAAACCTGGCAAAGCATAATGTCTATAAATGGCCTTTTACTGGCTCATTTTCATTAGCTGTTTAGCTTTTTTTCAGAGCAAAGCAAACCAATAACCAAAATAAAAGAAAACAACCTCCTTCCCCTCTCCTGTACATAGATTTTTTCCCATGACCTACTTTTTCTAATTAAAGCATAGTGGTGCCCACTTGATGCTAGCCATTGTGCCCACATAAAGGAATGTATAGACCAGTCCTGAAGGGTTTATGACCTAAAGCCCCACTCCTGCAAGCTGCTTCATGCATGCAGTCTCTTGTGCTCATGGGCAACTATACAGATACTGTGATGATCTGCATGGGAGGGCTGGGAGAGAAGAATGAACAATCCTGGGTTACACACCCCTAATTTTATTTCTAAAAAACACTCTCTAGGTGCTACAGCAGTAGCTAAAAACAGTCATTTTGACAGATGTTTGGAATAGTGCTATTGCATATAGGACTGGATTAAAGCAGAGACAGTCAAGACCAATTTCTGCCCATGCTAGATCATTGTCTCCAATTTATTAAAAAAAAACAAAAAAACCCCCCAAAACCAAAAAACACCCAAAACAAAACAAAACAAAACAAAACGTCCCCTGCATCTAGCCCTTATGCATACAAAGAAAAGCCTTAAGGCATGAATTAATGCTCACCCACATGTGAGGAGAGCCTGACCTGTGAACTCATCATTGATCTAAGTCCTATTGCTTCTTCTTAAGGGGCAGAGCTTAAAGTGGGAAGGGGTCTATGTGGAATCTGTTATTAGCTCCGGATTGCCTAATTTGAGCCTTGCCTTTATACTGTAATGCATTTAGGGATAAACAAGTGTCCCAATTAATAGAGATGCTGAGGATAGTACTCTGGGGCTAACAAGATACACCATAAGAAAAGAACACTTTAATTTTAAAACCAGATAAAAAACCAAACAAACATATCCTGGTGAAGGATAGAAATGGTCCGTTTTGACTAGAGAACAAGAATTGCCAAACATGAAATAATATTATAGAGATGTCAAATTATGTTTGACAATTACAAAATAGGCTCCTTGTCTGAGGAGGGTGCAGTAAATTGTTGTAGAGCTGTTCCTTAGAGCTTCCAAGCTGCTTGGTGACTAAATGCTGGCAAGTGGACACTAATTAGTCATTTATTTCCACATTGCATACTACAGCAGATAATTTAAAATGTCACTGGTAACAAGTTTAACTAGGATTTCTAAGCATGTGTGTGCACTCCAACTGTGTTGCCTTAAGGATTTAACAGTTTTGAGTTTACTATTTAAACATTCTCCAAGTTGTCATCTGGGATTATTTCAATTTGTAAAAGGAAAAAGACACCGTACATAAATCTAGGATAATTTGGGGCTACTGCTTTTTTATGTTAATGGAAGGCAAAATTATATGTTATTTTTTCATTTCAATTAAAATGTGAGAAGCAGGGAAAAGTGCTTTAATATCTAAAATCATTAAAGTAATAAAATAATGTCTGGTTATTATAAAATATATTTTAATTGTAACAACTAGATTATTGTATCTGCTTTCAGAATTTTAAAGTTATTTTTTATGAATGCAGGATAAACTACTTGTATAATTATTAATAGATCATAAAAAACAAGTACAAGAATTACTACTCCTTTATAATGTCCTTTTCTTCTGTAGTTCACACAGTGTACAATATGTACACTGTTGATGCAGGAATGACTTTTTCATTTTATGTGAAGAAAACACTAACTTGGAGGATAAAAACAACAAATGATTAGATGATATACCTGACCTTTTTCACTGTAAGTCTGACATAACATACCTTCTTTAGGAGAACATTTCCAAGGGTCCTGCTCATAGAAACTATTATTTATTTGACCACTACTAGTATTCAACAAGATTTTTATGCACATATGTGTCCAGAGACAAGCATGTGCGTGCGCGCGCACACACACACACGCGCGCGTGGGATGTTGTCTAGTTTTTCCAGATTCAGAAACAAGCAGAAAGATGAGGGCTAGGTTTGTGATATATTTTTTGTAGTAACTTACAATGGTAAGTGCTGCTTTATATGAAACTAAAACAACCATTAGGTCCATTACTAGCATTGATATTAATAGATGACATTGCATTATTTCTAAACACCATCATTCCTGTGTTTCAGCCCTGTAGTATTTGGGACGAACAATATTAATCCAGGTATTTTCCATCATTGGCTGGTAGCTGATAACAAAAATATAGTTGACAGACCAGGTTGTTTTTGTCATGATTCCTATGCTATTTGATAAGTTTTTACAAATCAGTATTTACTATACAGTATTTCTGTGAAATACCACCTAATGCAGTATGATTACTGTGTGGAGCAGCCTCATAAAGAAAATACATTCCTACCTGCTATCTTTGTAACAATGTTTAAGGAGATAAAAGTATTGTAAATTTTTGGTTCTATGGAAACCAATTTTGACTATTTTTTGTTTAAATCTGTCCTCAGACCAATTATAGGAAAAATATAGCAGTAATATTGTAAAACAAACAGAAAGAATAATTAGGGTGAAAGAAACAGTTGGATATTACTGTAAATTCTAATATGCAAAAATGGTACTCTTGAAAGGCACTTGATAACTAATGGTATGGTACATTTTGTTCCCCTGTAGACACTCTCTTATAAGGTGCCATATCTTGAGAGCCATGTACCTATTGATGTTCTTATGTGGCCCACATATTACTATTTGAGAGCTTCAGCGTCAGTAATGGATTTTATCTTTTCAACCTCCCTGTGACAGAATATAAACTTTTCCATGCTAATAATCTATAGTCATAAACTCTATGGAACCTCTTGAAGTAGTCCTCCTATCTAGATCTGTGCGCAAGATAAAGCCTTTCTATTATGTGCTTTTAGTTTGGAAACACAACTTCCAGTATGTGCTGAAAGCACCTAACAGAGCTTCAAAGCTATCAGAGTCTTCATCATCATCATCATCAACATCATCATAATGAATTTCTTCTTGGTCCTGATCCTGGAAACACATGTTTAACTTGAAGCACATGAGCAGTGCCAAGATACTAGCTTCAGCTGAGGCTACCTACAAAGTTCAAGTTAAACATGTGCCTAGGTGTTTGCCTTCGAAATATGAATTCTCTAAAGGCGTTAGCAACCTGTGGCTTGCAGAGTCCTTGGATCCAGTTCACAGAGCCAGGGGGCTTTGGTGGTGTTCAGCAGTGTAGTGGCTTTAGCAACATGAAGCTTTGCTCACTGCCAGAAAATGTGGCTGAACAACGCTCTAGTACCTTTCTTAATGTTCAGCCCCTAAGCAGATATTCAAAAGATACAAATAGCAGTTAAACACTCAGGAGGGTGGCAATGGGATTTTGGTGTCTTTGAAAATTTGGCTTTTACTTTTGCAGTCCTTAATCAAATCTCTGGTACATTTTAGTGGAGCTACACATGAGTAAAAATACATTTGGCTGCATGGGATCTCTAGTTCCCTTCTCTCAAGAGCTATAATGATTTATTTTCCATTTTTGGACTATTCCTAATCTAAGTCACTCCTAAGGTATTTTATATTTGTCACCCTTCCCTTTAATATAATATGTATGTAGGAAAATATCTTGGAGCATTTCTGCTTTTTTCATTAGAATATTAATACTAAATAATAATAATTTAATTGGAGGAACTTAAAGTGCCTTACATGCATTAATTAAGCCTCTCAGGATCCCTATGCTGTAAGCATTTTCAAAATGAAATTATGCTGCATAAAAATATACCCTCTCTTAAAGTCTGAGCACCTTTGGCAAACTTGTAACAAAGCCATATATTAATGGACTCCAGCCATTCCTTCCAGATGACATTACTCTGGCAGCAACATAAATAGTACAAAAACAGAATAAACCATATCATCAAAATCACTGCTAAGGTCTCTGCCAGCCACGCCTCACACTTCACACTAGAACAGGGAGAAGGACAGGAAGTACATTGTGCTCCCCTGTTTAACAAACTTCAGCTGTTACTGATTGATAGGAAAAATGAGCTCCAGAGGCCCATACTGGGCCTAATGGAGAACCCATTGTACAGATGGTAACCTAAAGCAGGAAGAGTTTAACTGCCTTCTCAAGGTCACAGAGCAAAAAGAAGGCTGTTCCAGGCTTTAAAAAGTGTCTTTAGTATGCAATAAGGCTTACTATATTTTTCTAGTAGGAAACAAATTCAAGCAACAGACTCTAAAATAGATCACTTCCCCAGACTGACTGTTTTCATGTATGTGCTGTTTGTTCACCTTAAATACCTTATGTGCTTGTGCAAGAATAAAAACCCACACACTTCTGTTCTCAGCTGGGAATACATTGTGTAATACAACTTGCAAACATTACAACTAAAAATGGGCCCAAGCTGTGAAGTTTAAATCTATGCTCACATCCCAATTGAACTTGATTGTTCTTTTCTGATAGGTTGGTTTCATTAGGGGGAACATCCATGGGCTTTAGAACAAATACCTATTGGAAACTGAATTGAAAAATGAACTGAACTACCATGCTTTTTGAAGCCCAGGGAGTCTGTGAAGGTTCAAAATTGATTCTGCCACTA
The DNA here is from genome assembly GCF_000455745.1 of Alligator sinensis. Classification (NCBI taxonomy): domain Eukaryota; kingdom Metazoa; phylum Chordata; order Crocodylia; family Alligatoridae; genus Alligator; species Alligator sinensis. The sequence continues at coordinate 1,698,203 of NW_005842203.1, read as the reverse complement.
CTGACATTAATGCATTTCTGTTCTGTAAAAGATAGTACTAGAACTACATATGATTTTTAGCAGTTTGTTAAGTACCAGGTCTTAATGAACCTATGAAGATTTTTAACTATTATATTTGCTGTCAACAGCAAAGTACCAAATATGCAGCATGGATTTGTCTTCTGTAGCAATCACAGTTTAGTATATCTGTTAAATTAAAAACTATTGGGAACAAATTCCATTAATTTATCTTTATTCCTATGTTATGCACCATTGTACTTCCTTATTATATTTTGACTTTCACTATTATAGGATTTCGATAATCTTAAAATGGTAAACAGAGTTCTCTCACCCTTTAAGAAACCATCAGGTAAAAACAATGCCTTTTTCCTTGTTAGCTGCTCTGCTTTAACGATTTTCATATCATTTGAAAATAGAATATTAGATCAAATTTAGCAGCTGGCAAATTAAAATACACTAACTGGTAGCTTACTAGCACTACCACTGATGGAATAAAGTATATCTGAGTTTTATTTCCTCAAAGCAAAACTAGGAAAGTACAATGGCCAGGTACAGACATTACCCTTTTACTGGTATAAGTGATTGGAAACTAGTCTATAGCCATAACAGAACAAAAGTGTAGCATGCAAAATATGTCTATACCTAAAGCAGAACAGAAGTGCGGTGCACATAGGCTGAAGTAAAAACAGAAAACCACATCATTTCAATCGATCCCACCACTGCTCTAGTACCTTCCTTAATGTTCAGCCCCTAAGCAGATATTCAAAAGATACAAATAGCAGTTAAACACACAGGAGGTGGCAATAGGATTTCAGTGTCTTACATATCTTTGAAAATGTGCCTTTTACTTTTGCAGTTCTTAATCAAGTCTCTGGTACATTTTAGTGGAACTACACATGTGTATAAAAAAAATACATTTGGCTGCATGGGATCTCTAGTTCCCTTCTCTCAAGAGCTATAATGATTTATTTTCCATTTTTGGACTATTCCTAATCTAAGTCACTCCTAAGGTATTTTATATTTGTCACCCTTCCCTTTAATATAATATGTACGTAGGAAAATAACTTGGAGCATTTTTGCTTATTTTTTTCATTAGAATATTAATACTAAATAATAATAATTTAATTGGAGGAACTTAAAGTGCTTTACGTGCATTAATTAAGCCTCTCAGGATCCCTATGCTGTAAGCATTTTCAAAATGAAATTATGCTGCATAAAAATACACCCTCTCTTAAAGTCTGAGCACCTTTGGCAAACTTGTAACAATGCCATATATTAATGGACTCCAGCCATTCCTTCCAGATGACTTTACTCTGGCAGCAACATAAATAGTACAAAAACAAAATAAACCATATCATCAAAATCACTGCTAAGGTCTCTGCTAGTCACTCCTCACACTAAGAATAGGGAGAAAGACAGGAAGTACATTGTGCTCCCCAGTTTAACAAACTTCAGCTGTTACTGATTGATGGGAAAAATGAGCTCCAGAGGCCCGTACTGGGCCTAATGAAGAACCCATTGTACAGATGGTAACCTAAAGCAGGAAGAGTTTAATTGCCTTCCTCAAGGTCACAGAGCAAAAAGAAGGCTGTTTCAGGCTTTAAAAAGTGTCTGTAGTATTCAATAAGGCTTAGTATAATTTTCTAGTTGAATGTCTGTACCTGGCTGATATGGTTGTACCAATGTAACATTTATGCTGGCCTCACTCGTAGAAATCTGTGCCAAATATAAAACACTCAAACAAACAAATTATCCCCTGGTACTAATTCTAAGTCTATTAAATTCAAGGGAATTAAAATAATAAAACTTATTCCATGGAATAAAAATTACTCTCTAGAATAATTTAGCGTAAGTATTATGATCTAGGTAAGACTTAAGAACTTTCCTTTTAAGTTAGTGTCTTCCTATGAACAAATTGGTTTGTACAAGATGTTCCCATTTGTTATACTCATTTATAAAATTTTATTACAAAACCAGTGTCTTACTTTCTAGTCCTGACTGATAGTCACTATGGTATTTCTTCTGGGCATTAACATTATTTTTTCCTCATGACCTCAATGACTCACTTTCTCTATTCTGTGTATTTCTTCCTACTTATATAATGAAAAATGCTTCATCAAGCTGGAAAAATTGTTTTAATTTCACATTCAGAATTTTTTAATGATCTAACTATCCATTTCATTCTCTTTTGATTATTTTCATAGGTTTCATCTTCCCTTGGTTTGTCTGACCTGGCACAGAAACAACCTACATGTTTCAAATTTTAGCAAAATGAAAGTAAGCCTTCTCATAACAAGAGTTCACTCAGGAAAACAGCCACCAATTCTTTCTACCCAACTTTCCAGCCCAGGTCAGTTCTTAAACCCTAAAAGAGCAAGGAGATGCTACAGAACTCAATCCTCTTAAAGTTTCTCCTGACACAGTAATTCCCTCCAGCTGAGCCCAGACACATTCTCCTCCTTGCAATTAAAGCAAATGCTTGTGTGGGCTGGGTATCCAGGTTGTGTGGGCTAAGTTGTTCATGGAGTAAGTTACTTTCCTGAATAGGGTCTCCTACTACAATTTCTTAATGCTCCTGAAAATAGGTTATAAACATTTAATTGGGAATTTTTAATAAAGGGCATTATTACTCATTAAAATTACTGGATCAATGGCTAGGAGGAGAAAAAAGTCCTTTGCTAATAAACCTAATGTAGCATAGACATGTCAGTGAATGCTTTCCCACATTGCCCGCTGAATGCTTTGTCACTGTTCTTAATGAACAACCTTTAGAAATGGAAGGCTAGTTTGTTGCTGAGGCCTAAAACAAGTATGTAAACTACTGCCAGATTTGATGGTGCTCTTCTGTGCTACTGTCACTTGTGTACTAACAACTAATCTCCATAACTTAATTCATGACAATGAGATGGCAAAGACTTTCTGTAACTACCAACCTGGGCCACTTTTGAATCCATATCCCAGAAATGAAGGTTCTCCCAAGTGACCCAGGTATTCTGTTTAATAGGGCTGCCCACTCCTGATCTTTTCTTAGAAGAGGAATAAAAATTTACTTGGGTTCTCTTCACTTGCTTTTAAAAAAGTCACTTTTCTCCAGTAAACTTCCCATGTATTATTTGGAAACCTTCTAACCAAGAGTCATCCTAAATTATTTTCCCTGATGCTAAAGAATTTAATATGGGTTTATCTTTAATACTAGTTAGGGATTGATGGTCTCAGCAGGTAGATGACCAATTTCTTGAAGTCTGAACTATTTACTGCAGGTACTCTGATGCATAATCCAGAAATTTTTTTTTGAAGAATCTTTACTTGTGTCAGCTTTTAGTAAAACTACACTTCATGTCTTGCTCAACATCTTCTTTGACTCAGTCTTCACAAAACAAATTAAACTGGCAGGCACCTAATAGGATTACCTGGATAAGAAAGGGGGAAAGCTGAAGGAGGAGATAACAATAGGGATGATCAGAGAGCTTTTGTTAGGTCTGAATGAATTCAAGTCAGCAAGGCCAGATGAACTTCAGGGTACTGAAGGAACTGGCAAAGGAGATCTTAGTGCCCTAGGGAATGATCTTCATGAAGCTGTGGAAGATGGGCCAGGTACCAGAGTGCTGGAAATAGGCCACCATAATGCCCCTTTTTAACAAAGGTTAAAAAGGAGGACATAGGGAATTATAGACTGGTTAGCCTTAGTTCAATACCTGAGAAGTTATCGGAGCATATCTGAAGGAAGGCCATTTGCAAGCATTTGGAGGAGGAAAGGCTGATCACAAGCAGCCAGCATGGATTTATGAAAAAGAGATCATGTCAGATTAACTTGATCTCCTTTGACAATGTAACTACTTGGGTGAATGAAGGGAATTGTGGTAATACTGTATCTGGACTTCACCAAGGCTTTTGGTAAGGTCTCACATGACCTTCTCACAAACAAATTGGAGAAATGTGGGCTGTGTATAAAACTGCTACTATAAGCTTATCACTTATTAGCATCTGGACCTTACTTTCTTTCTATTGCTGTCTCATGATGTGGAGCAGATGGGTTACATACCACTCAACTCATAAGGTGAGACTTGAAGAAGAGAAAAAGGGAGGGGAATATTCCAGTAAATCCCAGACCTGCAATAGTGACTAAGTACGTTTGCAACTCTGTGCTTTATGTGCTTTACAGGGAGTGATGGCATTCTTCTTGCTCCTGACACAATAATTACACATTTACTCTGGAGACAATAAACTTATTTTGATTTGCTGTAAGAGGCCATCAAAATATAACTTGGAATGAAACATCTGCTACTGACTCCCAACACAGGTGTTTGCATCAATAAGAGACATCCTAAATACCACTGGGGAAACAGTAAAGAGAAGCAAAACGTTATGACAATTAAAGTAATTGAAACATTTTAGTTTGTACATAAAGGACTTAAAGAATGTATCTAATCCTCTGAAAATTTTTAAGTAGTTTACAAAATTATATAATGTAGCCAATGAAAATAAATTAATGTGAGACAGGAAATGATAGCTGTTATAAATATCTGTTTTTCTTTCTAAAATGTTTTGGACTTGTCAAAAATAATTGTATTTATATTTATTTTATTTTATTCCCATAAAACATGATGCTGTGGAAGGTCAGGTACTTTGTTATATCCAGTTTTTTCACTAATCTGTGTTGTTAAGTGGGAAGTGTAATAGAGCCACAGAATAGCTTTTGCTAAGGGGCAGAGAAGCATCAAAGCACATCTCAAATCGGGGACGTGGGGACTGGGGACTTCATTATATCATTTCTCTCTTCCTTTTGTAGACCAATAATCTTTGTCATGGGGAAATCCTGCTGTCATTCAGGTTTGTATAAAATAATCAGTTCTTGAAGCTCAGATTTGGGGTAGCTATCGTGTACAGCAACAGAACCTTTGTGATCACTGCTTCCAAGGGAAGTAGTGCTGGCTCCTACCTTGGGGGTCTTTAAGAGGAGGCTTGACGATTACCTAGCTGGGGTCATTTGAGCCCAGTTTTCTCTCCTGCCCAGGGCAGGGGTTTGGACTAGAAGATCTGCAAGGTCCCTTCCAACCCTACATCTATGAATTTATGAATCATTAGACCATAGGAAGGTAGGGATGTAAGTGACCTCATAAGGTCATCTAGTCCAACTCCCCTACTCAAAGCAGGATCATCCTTGATTTAACCATCCTTGGCAAATGTCAACCTGTTCTTGAAAATGTCCAAGGATGGAGATTACCACTGCGTCTCCAGGTAGCCTGCTACAATGCTTGACCACCCTAATATTCAGAACATTCCTCTTAATCTCCAGGCTAAATTTCCTCTTCTGAAGCTTATGGCCATTGCTCTTCATCCTGTGTCCTGTAGCCACAGAGAAAAGATCATCTCTATTCTCTCTATAATTGCTTTTCAGGTGTTTGAAGACTGTTATCAAATCCCCCTTCAGTCTTCTCTTCTCCAGACTAAATAACCCTAGCTCTTTCAATCATTCCTCCTAAATCATGCCCTACACCTCAGGCCTTTAATAATTTTTTGTTGCTCTCTGTTGGACTCTTTCCAGTTCATCCACATACAATGTTTGGGGCCCAAAACTGGACACAGCACTCTAGGTGAGGTCTCACCAGTGCTAAAAAGAGCACAAGAAATCACTTCCACTCTGAGCTTATGCTTCTCTGAGATATCATCTATGATCCTACTTCCATATCCTGGTCTGGAGCAGTAGGAGGTTGCAAGACCAGTGTAAGAAGAAGAGAAGGGTATCTCAGTAACTTATATTCATATAAGGGCAACTTGTTCACACTTCTCTACAGCATCTTCTGATGCTGCTCACTGGATTAGTGAGAGATGGCATCATAACACCCTCTGAAATCAATAGGACATGGATTAGGAATAAAAATCCTAATGACCTGTTTTCTTCACAACTAATCTACATATGAATTGAGATTTAATTGTACGGACCAGGAGTGTTCAACTCCAAGCCCTTGGGTCAGATCAGGCCCACAAAGGCATGTTATTTGACTCATAGGGTGCCCCCCAGGCCTGAAATTTGGCAGAGGGGAAGCAGTGGCAGCATTTTTTGCCATTCTGCTGCTGCCAGTTTTCCAGACCCATGGGGAGCCATGGCCCTACACACTAGATTGGGTGTGCTGGCTGAGTGGAGGTGGTGCAGGTCCCCATCTCAGTGGTGTGGGTCCCAATCTGAGTAGAGGCATTGCATACACCATCTGTACACTGTGGGGCCCAGTAGAAGCAGTGTAGGTCCAATTTGGCAGCACAGGACACAGCAGAAATGGCAAGAGCCGGGTTTGGTTTGGGGATTAACCCCATGCCACTAATCTGGCCTGCAGGGCCAAAAGGTTGAGCACCACTGGTGCAGACTGTCTCCCCAGTGTTCGAAAGAAATTCATCAAATAGATTTTGAGTTGTAGAACATGAGGGAACAATCCTTTATATAAAATATTTGCTTCTCACTGGGAAACATATACTTTCAAACATTTTCATTTGATTTAGAGCAAGAATTTCAAACCTATGAGGTCAATGTTCCAAGCTAAAGTTACAGGAGAGTTTAAATAGGGTTTTCCAGTGAAAGCTAGTTGCAATTTTCACTGTAGAGAAACAAAAATCTAATCAAGATACAGGTGCCAATGGGTAAATTCTTTCCTTGTTTGTATCACTGAAACTTTGTTGAAATCAATGGGCCAGTAACAATGAAAATGAGACTGAATTTGATCCTGTAAGTGAATTTCTGTCATCTAGAGTACATTGTCTCTCCTTGGAAAGAGATAGAAAACAATCTGCCAAATGTTGGGGGTGATGATTTATTATTGGCATAGTGCTAATGGTGTGTGCTTATACATAGAAATGAGCCAATGTCCATGCTCTAAAGAGCTTAGAAGTAGATAATAAACAGACAAGTGGATCAGCCTGAAAGGGAGCAATGGAATGAAACAGGACTGAAGGGTGAAGTCAAACACATCTTGTTGCTTACATGATTTCCAAACATGGTTTTTCTGTAATACAAACATTGGTTTCAGTAAGTTAAGAGAAAGGTGCACCAAAAAGAATGTAATTTATAGACTATTATGTTTGTTGGGTGGTCATAATAGAGGATAGTCCGGTTGTCCTCTATTGATGAGAAAAATAGAGGACATAAAGACATTTGGTTTTGTATCAATAGAGGACAGAGTAGCAGAAAACTGGAATGTCCTCTATGATGGCCACCCTATATGTTTGTATTCTTAGCTTTGGGGAGCTCAGTCAGCATCCTGGTGCAGAAAAGTAGGAAATACACACAACTCCTTTTGCTTCTCATCCATTTGCCCCATTTTTTCAGCACATCTCTAAAATATCCCTGAATGACTGCAGTGATATTTCAGATGCCCCTTCTTTTCTTTTTTCTGATATATTTTTGCATGAGTGTATGTGTATGTATGGATATTAAACATCCATAGTTGAAGCTGCAGGGTCCAATAAATAATACTTTTATTATCTCTTAAAATGTCTGGTATCTGCATTTGGGAAGCTCAGATATAACTTATTTTGAAATAATTCTTCAGTTATGATTACTTTGACCTTATTTTTGTTTTACTGCTCAGGTTGACAGGTCACTTCTAGTCTAAATATATCCTACTGGTTTTTAATTGCATTTTTTATTATTACTCTGCCTTAAGCAATTGAATGTGCACTTTAATATTTCTTGTACCTGGTCTATTAAAATACACATGCTTTTTACCCTTTCCTTTTCATTTTACATGCTCATACATTTTTATGATACCACTCTAAAGGATTATCTGTAAATCAGATCATGCTCAAGTTTTATATCAGCGTGTGCTAAAGTTTATATAGAAGCTCTTCAAATCTGTTTAACATATTAGACCAGGGGCACTTTCCTGTGAGGTGTCTTAATGTACATTTCTAAGGTCCCCAATCTCTGCTAACTTAAACACACATAGCACCCCAATAATTGAAAAATCTAAGATTGATTTTCTTATTGAGGCAGACAAATAGTAACACTACTGAAAGCTGGTGTTAATGAATTCAGCAAAAAATGGTAAGTCAGTCAATAATGTGTTGAACAGAAACTGGTATGACATAATTCTACTTCCCAGTAAACACCTTTAAAAGCAAAATACAATATAAAAGAGAACAGTAATTATAATGGCAATCCATGTATTCATCAATTTCTGCTAAAAGTGATCTTCTCCAGAGAACAATACTTTAGTGAAAAGCAGAGTTCAATTTTTTGAGCACTTGGTACAATTATTGGTGGTTGAAAATACCAAACAGTGGATTTTTTTATGACCTAAAATGCTAATTTCTGCAATGCTTCTTGTTTTGCAAACAAGACTCAAAACCAGTTCCTGGGAAACAGAAAACCATCTTGCAAGCAGCAGGTTCTCGGAGATGCACCAAATGCATCTTATGGAGTTGTATGATATGAATGATAGCACCAGGAGACCTAGATTTTTAAGAAGTGAGGTGTGGAGTTGAGCAGAGTGGAGTAAGTGCAGTATGTCATGGGAAAATGTGTCACTGCCAAGAACCAGGTTAACCCCTGGGTTCCCTGGCTGCTGCAGAGCAATGGGCAAAGGTGAGAAGCCCTTAATTTGGCTGTGGCTACACATCTAAGGGAAGGGTAAACTGGTTGTTAGTGGTGACACCTCTCACAACATCATCCTGCCCTGGTCCACCCTGCCCTGTTTCACTACTGGGAGGAAGAGTCCAAGAGGGCTGTGACTGTACTACTTCACCTTTTCTCGATCTGCCCCCAGCTTACAGCCCTTCTCATAAATGGATGCAGGTGTGCTGTCTATTTTAAGTGAAGCAGCCAGTGTTAGAACCTGAAACACCTGCAAGTCATACCTCAGTATTTCATATTGGAGGGGAGACTGAAATCTATTTTATGGAAATGAAAAATGTACTTCAGACTCCTGTGGGTTTTTTTTAAGGATGCCAGTCCTTTAAACGGCTTGTAGGATTGTAACCATGTTAGTAGGAGAGAACTGGCTGTGGGCAGCTGGCTAGGAGCTGGAGCTTCAAGCAGTAGCATGGTAGAGTTGTCTGCTACATCTCTCACCGGTAGTTTATTTACTAATTAAGTCAGCCTTTGTTCATGTTTGGAAATCATGTATACAAGATGTGTTTGACTTCACCCTTCAGTCCTAGTTCATTCCATTGCTCCCTTTCAGCCTCATCCACTTGTCTGTATATTATCTACTTGGATTCTAAGCTCCTTAGAGCATGGACATTGGCTCATTTCTATCTGGAGACTGAAAGCTGATCATAGCTCCTCTGTTGAAGCTACAAATAACACACGGTACCTGGAGTAGTTTGAGGGAGTGCTCCAGCGTTTTGGAAAAGAACAGACCAGCTAAGAGTCCCAAATGCAATTGAATTGCTCCAGAAATTCACCACAGAACTGGAAGAAATTCAGGCAAGGGGTTGAATTATTCCTGGAAACAATTGGAGCTACAAAAAAAGCAAGGAACAAGAGGTACTGTTTCTTTTTTTTTTGTTTCTTTTTTGAATATTGCCGTGACAGAGGCAGCAACTTTATTTAATTGTTTTGTATCAACTACAATAGAACAAGCCAGTTCTATGGTACAGTTATAGCTCTACTACAAACCTAAAAGAAATGAGACTTTAGAAAGGCATTGGTACAGAAATCAAAGGGAGGGCAAAATTTTGGATTCTTTGCTGAAAGATTTGAATATTGAATTAAACATGCAATCTTTTGTATCTTATATACATCTTAATCTTGTATATAGGAACAATGGTCTCAAGTCGCAGCAAGGGAAGTTTAGGTTGGAGGAAAAACTTGCTCACTAGAAGGGTGGTGAAGCACTGGAACAGGTTACCTAGAGAGGTGGTAGAGTCTCCAGCTTTGGCTGTTTTTAAGGCCTAGCTCAACAAAGCCCTGACTGGGATGATCTAGTTAGGGAATGGTCCTGCTTTGAGCAGGGGGTTGGACTAGATGACCTCCTGAGGTGCTTTCCAACCCTAATTTTCTGTGATCTTGGAGAGCTTTCAGGATTGGGAAAACCAGGGAGTATTGGGAATCAGGAACTAAAGAATAAGAAAACTTCTGGAAGAACCAGGCTTGGATTTGGCTAAAGCAGTGGTGAGCAACCTTTTTGCCCGGTGGGCTGGATGGACAGTGCTCAGTCTGCTGGTGGGCCAGATCTGGCCCGTGGGTCCCATCTGGCATGCATGGTGGGCAAGCCGGGACCCAACCCAGCTGTGTGAGGGGGTCAGGGAGCAGCCCAACCCCAATCTGGCTACACAGGGAGAGGGGGTATGTCTCAGCCATGATCCTGGCCCATGAGGGTGGAAGGGGGCATGGCTCGCCCCTGATTTCCACCACATGGACAAAGGGTGCTTGGCCTGTCCCTGAGCTGGGCTGAGAGGAGGGAAGGGAGAGTGGCTGGCTACCATCTGGCCCCACAGGGGGGAAGGGAGCATGACCAGCCCCAATCCAGTCTGCAAGGTGTAGGAATTTGGTAGTGGGGAAGGAGTAGCAGTATTACTTGCTATTGCTCCCCTGCCATCAAATTTCCCAACCTGTGGGGAGCCGCACTGGACCCTATGCCATGGCTCTGTGGGCCATATTTGGCCCACAGGCTGGAGGTTGAGCACCCCTGGGCTAACACAGTTAGCATGTACTGAGCTCAATCAGTGCAGAACACAAGTTTTGGAGGGAAAAAAACAAGCAGATGTTGTTGACCTGATTAGAAAGCAAATAAAGTTACAAAGAGTTGAAAGTAGACAAGCAGCTCCAGAAATATAGAGCTGCTACTCTGACCGGAAGGTTGCCAACTACAAGCAAAGAGCACAAGCAGCAGCTACCAACAGGACTGCAGATGCTTTGAAAGAAAACCCAACCCCAGACAATGTCCTGCCTATGGACAGAAATGTCAGCCATGTCGGAAACAAAATCATGTCGTCGGAGTCTGTAAGCAAGGCCAGTGTTCCTGGAAAGAAACAAAGTACGCAGACACTACTCATTGCAGAAAGGAACAGCAGCTCACCGCATAGGGTAGGCTCCAACAACACTGCGCCTGTGTCACTTCATAGAAATTATGTGACAGAAAAATATTCTCAGTGACTGGACCATTGTCCTGAACACAAATGGAAATGTATTACTTATGATACTAGTGCACAGGTGAATATACAATTTCAGAGTCTACCCTTAAGAGTTTAAAGGTTGAGCCTCCTCAAAGAGAATTCAGACAGGTAGACTTGTAATCACATAATGAGAAAAAATCAACAAAGGGTGTTTGTGAACTAGAGTTCAAAGCAAATAACAAATAAAAGCTTTGTGACTGTATCTGGAACTGATGTTTCAATACTGAGGATGAAAACTTGTGAAGCTCTAGGCTTAATTAAAAGACCCTTTATGAGTTTATCCTATCAAAGCACAGAATTTGTCAAATAAAGCAACCTATGCTTGTAAGGCCTGAAACTCTAAAGCCATGGTCCAAAGTTGATATAGATCTGTTTGTGTATGCAGGCTGTAACCGTATATTTACTGGTACATTTATATGGTATTTACTGGTATATTTGTATGGTACTGGAGTATTTTTCCTATTTTTCAGAAATTGCAATACTGAATATTACAACTGCCAAACATGTCATCATGTGTATCAAATCCATATTTGCCAGACATGGTAAAACTTGAAATGGTTATGACTGATAATGGACCACAGTTTGATACCTATGAATTTGCCAAAGACTATAATATCAAATATATTACCTCTAGTCCAGGGTATCAAACAAATTACTGGAAAATGGTGTTAAAATCATAAGGAGGCTACTTAAAAAAGCAGAGGACTCAAACATGGATCCTTTCCAGACTACCTCAGCAGAAATGTGGTATATGCCACCGATAGAAATCTGAGGAAACGGGAAAGAAACAAATAGAAGACTATGACAGAGGCAGAATTCTCCAATAGAAAATCCAATCCAAACCAACTGAGGCAGATATTATGTCTAGTCAGCATCAATAATAATGTGTTTTGAGATCTTCACTTCTGCTTAGTGTCACACCAGTTCTTTTCTAAAAACAAGAGCAGTTTGTGTGTAGCCAGAGGCTATGGAAATAGTGATTCGACTAAATAGCATTCCTGAATTGTTGCCCTGTTTGGTTTTTTTTTTAATGCCCCAGGCTACTTTCCTAGCAAGACTGTAAAATGAAGCAGATGATGTGACATGAAGTCAAATCAGTAGTGCCAGTTTTTAAAAGGATTAGCTGATTTCCATTGATTTAATTTCTCATTTCATTGTAAGATTTCTTTTTCAACTGCACTGCAATTCAATCTGTTTTTTAGATGTTTGCTTATTCTGTACATGATGAGACCTTAACATATGTTTGCTGATGAGTCACCTTGCTACTTGATATTGCAAGTGTTTTTTTTTTTTAAGTTATTTTTAAAATTTTGTTTCCAAGTTCCAAGGTTTAGTATTGTTTCACTCTTGATGCACAAGTTGTTTTGGTTAATGCACTGGTGCAGACAGTAAAGGAACCTGTAAAGAATAGCATAAAATATAACTATAGAAAAAATAGATTCTATTCAGCCTTATTCACATGAACAAAATTATCAGGTAAATCACAAGCCACATAACATTTCGGAACAGTTCATCTCTTTGTTGATCCAGACTGCCTCTAGTGTTCCCTGAAGCAAAACACAAAGACCATTAGCACATATGGCAGGGGCGGGCAATTATTTTGGGCAGAGGGCTACTTACTGAGTTTTGGCAAGCCATCGAGGGCTGCATGACAGGCAGCCAGGGGCAGATAAATATTAATTTTCTAAATTTTTAAGGGACCCGTGGGCCAGATAGAATGGCCTGGAGGGCTGCATGCAGCCTGTGGGCCACATTTTGTCCACCCCTGACATATGGGATACTGTACAGGGCACTAGAAAAATGCAGAACTAGAAACATATCCTTGTTATGGAAGTCATACGAATAGTCAGGGCTACCTGCTATGACACTCACCCCTGGTCTTTCTGATGGTAACAAGATCACAGAATACCTGGGGTCTCTAGAAGCTGTCAAGTCAACATTTCATCTGACAATAGGAACCTACTGCTTTTCATAACACTTCAATAGTCTGATTATTATTAAAGAAACCATTACAATATGGTAAAGACCTCATGAGCTATCATTTAATTTTACTTTCAGAGCTTGCTAACTAAGAAATGAGTAGAAACACTCACCAGTAATCATTAGCTGCCTATATTCTTAATCTGTTTTAGTCAGGTTTCAAGTCAAAGCACAGCAAGGAATCAGGAGCTCTGATTTCTCTGGCCCATGAACTGACCACTTTGCAGTTCTGCTCTCTGTCTGTCCCCCCCCACGAATTACAGTGCTCAGCACAATGTCTTGTGTCCTTTTTAAAAAAAATACACCTCTCCATTGGACTGGGTCTTGCTGGTTGGGAAGCTGTTTCTCTCTACACAGCACTCACTTTCAATGACAGCTTTATTCCAATAGAACAGTGAAATAGCCAAAGCTCACAGAGGAACTGAGCCTAGACTATAATGTTTCCTCCCTCACAAGGTGAGAACAACCACAGTACCCAAAACTAGATGTAAAGCTCAGCTTAGCTTTCCCTTACAGCACCCGTGCTTACTCTTCTACACATGTAAACCTAAATGAACAAACCAAAAGTAAGCAAACAGACAGGCTATTTCTCTATACATGGAGGAAGAGAAGAGAGAGAGTTACTACTGTTCTGATTTAAAAATATTGGAGGATATTTAAACTATGGAATTGAGTGGGGGTGTAACAAGCAATTTCTGTGCCCTGAGTGGCAGTGGTGGCCAAAGCCAGCAACAGCTGCCATTCTTGCATTTGCTCTAAATTTACACCGGAGACTGGAAAGGGGGATCTCTCTCTCTCTCTCTCTCTCTCTCTCTCTCTCTCTCTCTCTCTCTCACACACACACACACACACACACACACACACACACACACACACACACACACACACACACAGAGTAGGGTATTACAGGTTATCCAGGAAGCAGAAAGAATTCAACTTAAATTTTGGATTCCAGGAGGTGTTTGTAAGCCTGGCAGAGAGAAAAATCTGCTTTGACTTGTAAACTACACATATTTGGTATGAAATCTGCTGCAAGGGAATACATACTGGGCCTCACAATATCCTTTGGGAGAAATGCCTTGGAAACGTTTGTAATTTATGGCTAAATACTGTCATTTAAATCTGTGGCCAATTTTCTTTTATCTGATGCTGCTCCTCAGTTGGCATTGCCATTATAGCTCCTTCCCCTAACTTTTTCCTACACCAACTTGGGAAAAACTCCCTACTGAAAAAAAAATCCCTGCAGTCACCTCCGTATCTTCTTTCAATGCTTGTTTAGGACTTAGACCTGCCCTGAAGCTTGCAAAATCTCATCTGCTACTCATGGATAAGATTATGAACCATGACTGTGCCTCTTTCCCCTTCATATTTTTCCTTTTTCCTTATCCATTCTAATTCTCACAGTTTAGATGTTCTCATTATCTGACCTCTACACCCAGGCAGAACAATGTCCTACTGTTACTGTTTAGTAAGTCCTAGAAATGAGAATGGTATATATAATTGCATTTGTATAAACCATCTCAAATCCAAAAGAGTCAAACAGATAAATATTCTGTGCTATTCTAGCATTTATCGCAAGACACACAATCCTTCTCCGTGCACACACAGAGGTTTGAGAGATGGGAGTCAGAGGCTATCAGGTGTTACAGGTCACTGAGATTACTTCCTTGTGAAGTGATAACATTGCAGTTGATGCTGGGCTAGTTTAAATTATATTCTTGCTTCTGTCGGAAACACTTTGGGAAGTGCAAAATTCAGAAGAGCTGATGTAAGGTCTGAATCGTCTGTTCTCAACCCCATTATCTGTTCAATAACTCAAGGCTGCATTTGCCTGCTCTTGTTTTGTCTATGCTTGAATGTGTTCAGTTTCATGCCTGGTTGATTGCCTACCTGAGCACCACTGAGAGCATGTGCCTTTCTGTGCGAGGAATGCATATGCTTGCCTGCCTCCTCCGACTGGAGAATGTTTCTATTTGTCTGTTAGGCTGCTGGAATTGCAATGGGGAGAAAAAATAATCAGTGCTGCAGTATACGAATGGGGCTCATTTTAAATTTGCGTAGTACACAATTGGCAAGATTTACTGAAGCGAATGCAGAGAGGTACAGCTTCTCTCTGTGTGCAGAAATCTGTCTTTTTATGCAGCTGAGGCAGAGGTGGAATCCTTCCCCAGGGGAAACGCTAGATTATACAGCCTCTTTTAATGCCTCGATTTCTCGTGGGAAACTATGACCAGAGCAGCTGAAGAGATGCACTGAATCTGTGCCTCCCTTTGCACCCTGCCATGACCCCAGGCAGAGTTACCTTTTTTTGCTACACTGGTTAGGTAGGTCCATCAAAGGAGAGGTGGTTACAACAGCTTTCCCCTGCTGAAAGCCTCCTTATGGCACACTTTCATGCCTTGAAGACTGGACAAGGTCTACAGCAAGGATGACTGTAAGGATGTCTTAGTGTTGTGTAGCCTTCTCCAGAGGCCTACTTGCAGATTTGTGTATACCTCCTGGATTTGTGTTGTGCTTGTGCCTTATACAAAGAAGCTGAACAAACATTCTAATACTCTTTGTCAAAAGTACTGTTCAAGAAGACTGGTCTTTTTCTTAAAATGTAGAATAAACCCCAAGGCCCCAACCTGGTTTAGCCAACCTTGGTGCATAAAACTTAAACCATAACTTACACTAAAAACAAAGTCCTGATGAAGTTTCCCTAAAGCCCCCTAGCCCAGAGAAGGTAGAGAATTGAGAACCTCTTTCAATTTCCAACAGGTTTTTCTGAATACACACACCATGTTCCCC
>NW_005842203.1:1670831-1682293 GCF_000455745.1 Alligator sinensis | reverse complement strand
TGCTGAACATTCCTGAAATCAGAGCCCCAAATCACAGGTTTAGCCTTCTGGAAAGCATGCAAACTGGATGTGGTCCGGGCTGGATTAACCCTATAGTGGGCCGTAAGCAAACAAACTTGTGGGCCCCTACTTTTTGTTGCTCAATAATTATAATATGTAAAATAAGCACACCTGGGCCCCTTCTTCACATGGACTAGGGACAGACATTACACATAAACCAGTTTAAATGATCAGACACTTGTTTAAACCTGTAACAGAACAAATATTCAGTGCACTTAAGCCAGTTTGAAAATGGTGGAAACCAGTTTGAGATAAGCCTGGTTGAATGTAGTATCGGACTTAACTGATTTGGCTCAAACTGATTTATGTAATGTCTGTCCCAGACCCCTTGCTGGTTTCTCTAACCCCTCCTGTGGGGTGGGGATGGGGGCTCTTGCGGTGCTCCCGGGCCTGGCCCAGCCAGGGCGCAGGGAGCAGCTCTAACGGTGCCACAGCTGCCAGGGGTGGCCCCAGCTCTGTCCCCATCCCCGTGGCCAGGCCTGGCCTGGCATCACTCAGCCCCAGCTAAGGCAGCCACTTGGTGGGGCTGGGTTGGGCTGGGGGGCGGAGCCACCCCAGTGGGTGTAGCTCAGTGATGGGAAGGCGAGCGCAACCAGGCAGCTGCTTCCCTTGTCAGCAAGCGCAGCCCGTTTGTGCATGGCTGGTGGCTGGCTGGGCAGTGGCTTATCCGGGCTCATTTGGAGGCACCACAGGGCTCGGGTTCCCCTCTGGGGCTGGGGCTTAGCCTAGGCAGCCTACACGGAGCCCTCCCTCCCCACCCATTGGTGGCAGGTGCTGGGGGCTGGGGGAGAAGGAGGAGGGGAAGAGTTCCCTCCAGCATGGAACAGTCCCCCTCCCTGCTCCATGGTTGGGGGGGAAGGCTGAGGAAGAGTCCCCATCTGGGTCCAGGCAGCATTGCATGGAGGCCCCCCCTACCCACCCCTCGGTGGTGGGGGAGAAGCAGGGGGAAGAGTCCTGCTTTGGGCCCGAGCAGCCTTGCAGTGCCCCCTCTCCACCCTATGGCGGCAGGGGGGGAGGAGGGGGAAGAGCCCCCCGCTTGCCGGGCAGTGGAGGAGGGGCAAGAGTTCCCCTCTGGGGCTGGGCAGCCTTGTGTGGGGATTGCTCCCAGCTGTCAGGGAGCCACTGGGCCTCCTCCTCTTCCTCCCAACCTCCCCAGCAGAAGAACCCTGCAGACAGAGGTGGGGGTTTAAACCACTGCTCAGTCTAATTCAGGCCTGCCAGGACCTGGTCATGCCCCCCCCCCCCCCCCCCTCCCCCCGGTGTCCCCCCCCCCCCCCCCCTTAGCTCAGCTTCCCTCTTGGAAGGGAAGGGCTGCTCTAGTGCTCCCAGGCTTCAGGCCTGAGCCACTGCAGGCATGTGCCCAATGTCTATCCACTTGCAAACCAGTTCACACTCTGAAGGTTAGACTAACTTGCAAAGACTGAATCAGTTCAGGCTCTGGCTTTTTGAATGTCTGTCCCTAGCCTTAGGGTCATAGTCATGTGCCTAGTTTGCCTATGCATTAATCTGGCTCTGGCGCTGCAGATGTTGCTCAGAGAAGAACTTGACACTACTACCCCCAAGAAGAGTAACTTCACTCTCCTGCCCTACCTTCTCCATTTATTAGTTAGGACTTTCCAGTATTATCTCCTCCTCTGCCCCAGGGAAACTGCTAACTATAGGGGCCTCTACTATTGTATTGAAGTAGCTATAATTGCTTTAATTGCTTATGTTGCTTTTTTTATAATGAATTATTTAACCGTTAAAATAAAGTTAATCTTGTTATGATTTACTTCTTATAATATTTTAATTAGTCATTATTGTTCTGGAATTAACCATCTATTTTAAGTTTTCTATTGCTTAGCATAAATATATTTGACCTATGGGTCTCATGATTTTAGAACTTAAATTTGGTATATGGAAAATGCTTATGTAAGGTCTGTGGAATGTCTGGCATGTTTGAAAAGAGGTAATGAAAGAATGAATGATGTATGTATGTAACAATGTGAAGGAAGACAGTCCTCTTGCAGCAGGTGAAAATAGTCTTCTGTGGTTTAACAGTTAAAGACTGCAGCAAGGTCGAGCCAGCAGTTAAGGATTACCAAATACTATACCATGCTTCACCCTGACGGCTGAAGACTACAAGCAATGACCCCCCCACCGATGATTGCAGACCACAAAGCCAGAAGATCACGTCCTACCAATCCCAGCCTGCCAACAGGACAAGGAGGATGACATTCGTGTCTGACTCAACGGAGTCCATAGGCTTGTATGGACAGCTATCACTATAAAGAATGAACACAAAGAAAAGGCTTTGGGTCTGTCCACCTGCAATATGGAGTTTTGGGTGTGTCCAACAAGACCTGACTCCATTCCTCATGGTTGGTCTGGCCGGCCACCAGACTGAGCTGAGCAACTTTAGAACTTGGTAACACTTGGTGGTATTCTCCTCTGTCCTTCCAGTGAGCGGACATGGAAGATGACATGAGACATGCATCAGAGAGACCAACTGGTGGCTTTGGGAATGGTTTCTCGAGGCAGGCTTCGGCTTCCTAGACAACGACCTGCACATCATGACGAGAGACATGCTTGGGTGGGATGGGCTTCACCTTTCCCCCAAAGGTAAGCATGTGTTCTCTTCTAGGTTGGTGGGTCTCCTCTGGTGGGCTTTAAACTAGACTCATTGGGGGAAGGGGAAGATGGGGGCAGAGGAAGCTTTGGACCACTAAACCAAGCGACACCCACAAGAACAGCCTAGCCTAGACCGATGACGAGCAGAATGAATACCCAGGTAAGCAACAGGGGCCCAGGAAATACTGAGATTAGGGGGCCAGTGCACACATCTTCAGGAGGCCTCAAATGCCTCCACACAAACGCTCATAGTATGGGGAACAAGCAGGAGGAACTTGCCCTCCTGCTAGATGACACCAAGCCAGACATAGTGGGGCTCACAGAAACATGATGGGACCCAACGAACAACTGGGTGGTGAATATCAAGGGCTATAGGCTGTATAGGAGGGACAAGACAGGGAGGAAAGGTCGGGGTGTGGCACTCTACATCGATGAGGATATGTATTCCTCCTTAAGTAGCACAAGGTCAGACGAGGGGCACACTGAAGTGCTCTGGGTTAGAATACAAGGAAGTCGAGGGGAAAGGGACTTAACAGTGGGGGTCTACTACAGACCACCCAACCAAGGGGAAGAGCTAGACTGGGAATTCTTAAGTCAGCTCATGGAGGTAGTTAGGTCAAAAGATGTGGTCATCATGGGTGACCTGAACTTTCCAGACATCTGCTGGGAAGAGCAGTCAGCCAGGTCTGACCACTCACATAGGTTCCTAGCTGAAATACAGGACCTCCATCTAACCCAGGAGGTGCATAGCCCCACCAGGGGAGACGCCTTGTTGTACCTGATGCTGGCCACAGGTGACGACCTCATGAGGGGGCTGTGGGTGCTCGACCACCTGGGCGACAGCGATCATCGCCTGCTGGAATTCACCATCCAGCGCAAGGTTTCAAAAGCCTGCAGCAAGGCAGCAGCCCTGGACTTCAGGAGGGTGGACTTCAATAAGGTAAGGAGAATAGTTGGGGAGGTACTGAGGTCCCAGAGGGGAGGGGAGTCGGGTGTCCAAGCAAAGTAGTTGTTTCTTAAGGAGACGATGCTCTAAGTCCAAAGAGAGGTAATCCCAACAAGGATCAAAGTGGGCAGAAGGGCGCAAAAGCCCCCATGGCTCACCAAAAGCATACAGGAACGTCTCCTAGCTAAAAGGGAGGCATACACCCAATGGACCAGGGAGGACTATACCTCGGTTGCTCGGGGCTGCAGGGGGGCGGTCAGGAAGGCCAAGGTGGAGATGGAACTGGGACTAGCTACCCGGATCAAGGACCATAAAAAGTCTTTTTTTAAATACACAGTGGGCAAAAAGAAGGTACCGGGTAATGTGGGGCCTCTGCAAGACACTTTAGGAAATCTGGTTGTCATACTAGATGACAAAGCTAACTGATTTAACAATTTCTTTGCCTCCATTTTCCTGAGCAGGGACTGGATCAGCCCATCCACTGGGACCCCCTCAGGCCCCAGGGGAGGCGCACCCAGGCCTAGGGTCAGTGAGGATCTAGTCAGGGAATTTCTGGAGGGACTGGACATATTTAAATCATCTGGTTCTGACGACCTCCACACCAGAGTGCTGACGGAATTGGCATAGGTCATTGCGGGACCCCTGGCATGGCTTTACAAGCACTTGTGGTGCTCTGGTGTGGTACCAGATGACTGGAAAAGGGCCAATGTGGTCCCCATTTTCAAAAAAGGGAGGAAGGAGGACCCAGGGAACTATAGGCCAGTTAGTCTTACCTCGATCCTGGGTAAGCTTTTTGAGAGAATTATCCTGGTGCACATCCACGAGGGGCCAGCAGGGGAGATTATGCTTAGGAGCAACCAACATGGGTTCATTAGAGGCAGGTCCTGTCAGACCAACCTGGTGGCCTTCTATGACCAGGTCACAAAATCCTTAGATGTAGGGGTAGCAGTGGACGTAGTCTTTCTGGACTTCAGGGAGGCCTTTGACACTGTCTCTCACCCCATTCTCATTGAAAAACTTGGGGACTGTGGCGTCGACACCTACACAGTCAAGTGGGTCGCTAACTGGCTGGAGGGTCGCACCCAGAGAGTGGTGGTGGATGGGTCATTTTTGACCTGGAGGGATGTGGGCAGTGGGGTCCCCCAGGGCTTGGTCCTCGGTCCCGCACTGTTCAACATTTTCATCAGTGACTTGGACGAGGGGGTAAAAAGCACCCTGTTCAAATTTGCTAATGACATGAAGATGTGGGGGGATGTGGGCATGCTAGAAGGGAGGAATAGGTTGCAATCAGACCTGGACAGGTTACAGAGGTGGGCGGATGAGAACAGGATGGGTTTCAACACTGACAAGTGCAAGGTGATGCACCTGGGGAGGAGGAACCAGCAGCATACCTACAGGCTGGGGAACTCCCGTCTCGTCAGTGCAGAAGCAGAAAAGGATCTTGGAATCATTATTGATGCCACAATGAACATGGGCCGGCAGTGTGGGGATGCGGTCAGGAAGGCCAACCACACCTTGTCATGCATCCACAGATGCATCTCGAGCAGGTCTAAGGAGGTGATCCTCCCACTCTATGCGGCACTGGTCAGGCTGCGGTTGGAGTACTGCGTCCAGTTCTGGGCGCCACATGTCAGGAGGGATGTGGACAACTTGGAGCGAGTCCGGAGGAGGGCCACCCACATGATCGGGGGGCAGCAGGGCAGGCCCTACGAGGAGAGGCTAAGGGACCTGAACCTGTTCAGCCTCCACAAGAGAAGCCTGAGGGGCGGATCTAGTGGCCATTTACAAACTAGTCAGAGGGGACCAGCAGGCACTGGGGGAGTCCCTGTTCCCCTGAGCACTACCAGGAGTGACTAGAAATAACGGTCACAAGCTGGCAGAGGGTAGGTTCAGACTAGACATCAGGAGGTGCTACTTCACAGTCAGGGCGGCTAGGACCTGGAATCAACTTCCAAGAGAAGTGGTGCTGGCTCCTACCCTGGGGGTCTTTAAGAGGAGGTTAGACGAACACCTTGCTGGGGTCGTTTGACCCTAGTACTTTTTCCTGCCATGGCAGGGGGTCGGACTTGATGATCTACTCAGGTCCCTTCTGATCCTACCGACTATGAAACTATGAAACACCTTAGCCTTTGCAGGACTGTCTAACTTCTGTGTGTGTGCTTGCTTCTTTTGTATGAATTAATGAATGAATGAGTATGTATGGGAATGAGTGAAGCAGATAACTTTACTGTTCTTTATTCTTTTCATGTTGCATGCTTTATGTTTTATGTTCCACTAAATGCGGTGTTGTGCCTTATTCCCAGATAAGATTCCTGCTTGTTTTTAATTCACACTGTACACCTTGTGTGGACAAGACTAGCCACTGTGAACCTCCGTCTGAAAACAGTTGATCAAAACACCTCTTCATTATTTTGTATTTCTTCATTATTTCTTTTTACTAGTCCCAATAACTCATTTAATCATATCCTTTCCCCACTTTGTCCCTCTTCTGTAAGTATGTACCAGCTATGCCTGCCCTATGCAGAACCAACCAGGAGGTATGGGTATATTTCACATTTTGCTGTTTTTCAAATCAGCAAACCCAGACTCAGTAAATGAAATCCAGTATATAACTGTCATATTAAAACCAATTCTTCTGGAGTCATCTGAAAAGTAGCCTGTGAAGAGAGACTTCTGTGTCAATAGAAAACTTACAATTCAATTCAGGGTTCTCCCATCATATTTTGTCTTCAAATTCCTTTTGATTTCAGCACAAAATGCATTGCCAACTCATCTGAAGCTGGTAACCAAAGAAAGTAGCCAACTTAGCATATTTCACTGAATTTTGCCATAGAAATATCTAAATCTCTTCCAAGGTAGATTGTGGACTGCTATCTGAAATAAATATCAATAACAGATAGGTGGCATATGTTTCGAAACATCAATTGTTTTTGTAGTGGGCTGTTATTATGTATATTATGTCTCCTCATTGGGAATACACATCAACCACACCATAGTGCAGCTGCATAATATTTCTACAAACTCAACATTCAGCATCACCAGAGTCTGTTATTTTACTGCCATGGGTGACATAATGCCACTTCTGGTATGTTCCAGCAGCTACTATAGGAGTGTGTGTACATCTAAATCCAGCCACCAAAAATAATTTCTGACTATCCCTTTCATTTGTACTACCTCTTGGTGCTGCTCATATGATTCCATCGCTCTCCTGCTTCATGAGCTTATTATTACTTGCAGGCCCCACAGCAAAAACCCATTCTCCACGGATAACTCCAATTTCCCGAAATAGTAAGGCTTAAGTTGCTCTTCAGCTATGTGATATGAACATCCTGAAAATACACAATGAATGACCTTAACCAAAATGGAATCCTTTCCTGTTCTCAGAGCAATTTCTTCAGTTGTAATAGAGAGGTAATTTAGCTTTATACACAGAATCTGTTTTCCATGCATGTGGGACAACGCATTTACAATATAGTGTATGCTTTTCTGATGGGCCATAATGAATGTAAGACTGGTAAGACTCTTTAGGTTTCATCTCTGCAACCTGACTGTTGCCAGGAGAATGCCTGCCTTTAGCCCGAGCATTTTTTACCACCAGTTTATGATCTGTGAGGATGATTTTTTCATTTCTGTTCAGATACTCAAGGAAGTGGGTGATGCCTATTTGGTAGTAGTCTCTCTCAGTCTTTTATCATGTTTCAAAAGAAAATACTTAGGATTTTTACTCCCATCTTTAAAAATGTGTGAAATGTCAACTTCTCCAAGGGAGACATCAAAGGCTACCATTATAGGTAACGCCAGGTTTAAATGTACCAATAGGCTAGAACTATTCCATTTCTTTTTTGCTCTCTCAAAAGACCTATTTTCCTTTTCTATCCATATCCATGCATATTCTTCCCTAACAGGGCAAATGTTGGATTGACCAATATTGATATATTTGGAATGAATCTTCTATGGCAGAAACACTGTGCTGAGACTACACCAGAATAAGAGACATTCTCAATAGCTTTTGTCTTCTGTTAAAAGGCGTATCTCTTTTGTATCTATATAGTGCCTTGAGCAAATAATCTGATTTTGAATAACTTGTTAACTTTAAAACCACATTTTGGCAATCTCTTTAGAACCTCCTCTAAGGTTTGTAAATGCTTCTTTGAATTCTTCCCAGTTATTAGTATGTCATCAAAATAACAGACAATACCATTTACCCCCTGCAGTACCTAATCCATTATACTTAAAAACACAGCAGGTGAGCTGGCTACCCCACAGGATAATCTTTTGTACCTAAATAATCCGTTATGCCTGTTCACTGTCAGAATTTTTTTTACAATGGCACCATCACCACCTGCTGGTAATCCTGGGAGAAGTTCAGTTTGGTAAACACCCTTCCCCTGCTAGTTTTGCAAACAGATTTTCTGCTTCATGAATTAGTTATTAAGTCACTCCTAGCCAGAGGTTTACAGTGAGGGTATCTTCTCCACAAGTCTTTCTGTTGTTATCACTCTTTGCAATGCCCACACTGTTGGTGCAGCCTGCAGATGAGCATTGCAGTTCATTTAGTTGATTTTCCGCAGGTACTTGTGGCACACACAGCACAGGAATTTAGGAAGGGCCTCTTTAGCTACTTCCACCCTTGCTCTTATGTCCTTTAATGACCCCTGTTTTCACTATAGACATACATTTCCATTTTTAAAAAAATTTTCCACACTCCCTGGCAGATAGTGTACTGCTGGCTCATGCAGTTTAATTTGACATAGATTCTGCTCGTGGGGATGGGGAGTGGCAGAGGAAGGCATCTTCTTGACTTACAATTAACTGTAATAGCAAGCAGATATATGTTACCATGGCAGGAAGACTAATACTCCTTTCTTTGCTTTGTTATAATTTGGCAAAAGAACATTTGTTTCTCTTAACTTACCCCAGGAAATGTTCCTCTATGCACCCTCTCTGAAGTTGCAGAGGCTGCTGCTTAGTATATATTTTCATTTTAAACACCATATCATTTACCTTTATAATAACATAATATGGAATATGATTTATCTGCTCATTTTTGCCACTTAAGCTTATGTGAAATGGTACTACACATCACATCTGTTCCTCCAGGGAACACACTGTTCTGAGCTCAACCTTTCCATAAGGTTAATACTTAAGCCCCTTGCTTAATTAAAGTCCTGAGAAAGTGGGAGTTTGCTAGGGAGTTTGCCTGGGAATGCTTTCACCTTTCTTCACTGTAAGGTTGCTGAGAGGAAGCAGGGAAAAGGGAACCTTTCAGGACTGAGGAGCAGTGAACAAGCCAGCTTACAGGGGAGTTTGCTAAATTAGGTCTGGTTAGAAAGAGGGGTGGATTAAGAGATCCAGGGAAATGGCTGGAGGATGTTGTAATGCCAGAGCCAATGTCACTGCCAGCTCTTCCTTGGCTTGTACCTGTGAAGTGTCTCCCCAGGCAGGACTGCTCACCATTGAGCCCTTCACCCAGGTCCTGGGTGGGAATTTCAAACTGCGGGCTTTAAAACCTGCGGTTGGAAAGAACCACCGGCAGCTGGGGATCAGGAGCAGAGGGAGCAGGGCACACGTGTGCCACACACGCACGTGTGTATTGGAGAAAGTCCAGTGGAGAGCAATGAAAATGGTGAGGGATTTGCAGCACATGACTTATGAAGAGAGGCTGAGGAACAGCAGAGAGGGCAGCAACAGCTGATTCCCCCTAAGGTAAGTGGGGCAGAGGGTACAGTGCAGCTGAGGCGGATCCAAAGGAGAAGCCCTTCGGAGCCCTCTTAGCTTGCCTGAGAGGGAGCTGTGCTCCCGAGCCGCACGCGGGCAGCGCACGCGAACAGTGCACGCAAACAGGCATGCTCTGTAAGGGCGCGCTGGCATTTGCTCCGGTGTTCACATAAGGCGGGCACGAGGTAGCAGCCCAGAAGGGCACCTCCAGCAAGCAAGAGCAGTAGATGCAGCTCTGCAGACATGGTGCAGACGCGGAGCACCGCTACCAGGGGCCTCGCCCTGGCACTGCCAGGTGGGGACCTTTCCCCCAAGTGAGGGGCAGCTTCAGCTAGTCCCTTGGTGGTGGTATTGCCAGCCACACTGGGATCCCAGCGGGAGGGTCGGTAGGGGGCGGGGCTCCCGGCGCACACTTCCGGTCTAGCTGGAAAGCCTGATTGGCTGTAGGGCCAACAGTGGGAATTTCAAACCACGGGCTTTAAAACCCGTGGTTGGAAAGAACCACTGGCAGTTGGGGGATCAGGACCAGAGGGAGCAGGGCGCACGTGTGCCACACATGCACGTGTGCCCCCTTACCTCGGCGGCAGAGGCAGCAGCAGCAGCAGGTGGTGAACGGCGGCGGAGTAGCCGAGGAGACAGCAGAGGGGGCAACAACAGCTGATTCCCCCTAAGGTAAGTGGGGCAGAGGGTAGAGTGCAGCTGAGGCGGATCCGAAGGGGAAGCCCTTCGGAGCCCTCCTAGCTTGCCCGACAGGGAGCTGCGCTTCCGAGCTGCGCGCAGGCAGTGTGCGCAAACAGGCGTGATCTGTAAGGGTGCGCCGGCGTTTGCGTAAGGCGGGCATGAGGTAGCAGCCCAGAGGGGCACCTCCAGCAAGTGAGAGCAGTAGATGCAGCTCTGCAGACATGGTGCAGATGCGGAGTGCCGCTGCCAGGGGCCTCGCCCTGGTGCTGCCGCCTGCCATGGGATCTCCAGAGGCCTCCACCTAGATGGAGTTCATGGTGGGGTCAGCGGCCCCTTGCCCCCCTGTCTGTCGGGGGGGGGCTCGGTGGGGTCCTGGGGGGAGTAGGGCCTGGTGGTCCCCCTGCCTGTCCCTCCTGTGCCCAACTTAGGGCCCTGGAGGCGCAGGTGAGGGAGCTCCAGGCTGAGGTGAGCAGGTTGAGGGGGATCAGGGATGCAGAGGAAGAAATTGATCCCTATCTCTGTTCTCTGCAGGCCCGGTTGCCCACTGTACAGCCCCCACAGGAGACGCATCCAACGCAGGAGTGGCAGAAGGTGTCCAGATCCAGAGCTGCTCGGCCTAGAGTGGTGGAAGCTCCCCAGGTACACCTAGGGAACAGGTTTGAGGCCCTGGCAGCTGTGATGGAGAAAGACAGAGCAAATGCCTTGGGCGGGGATGATGCCACTCACCACGCGACATGGAATGGGCAGAGAACGAACACCAGCAGGAAGAAACACCAGGTCCTCGTCATTGGAGACTCCATCCTACGAGGACTGGAAGGTCCCATCTGCTGGCCTGACCCCATGATGCGGGAGGTCTGCTTCTTGCCTGGGGCTCGGGTTCGGGACATCACGGAGAGGATCCTGGCCTACATCCGACCTGCAGACCGGTACCCCATGGTTGTCATCCACGTGGGAACAAATGACGTGGCCAGGGGAAACCCTAACTGCATTATGAAGGACTTCGAGGCTCTGGGGGCCAAGCTTAAGGAGATGGGGGTGCAGGTGGTATTCTCCTCTTTTCTTTCGGTGAGTAGGTGGGTACGGCGACACGAGGCCTGCATTGGCGAGGTCAACTGGTGCTTACAGAGTAGGTGCCGCCAGGCGGGCCTTGGGTTCCTAATAATGATCCATGCTTTCAGGCGGGGGACTTGCTGGGGCAGGATGAGCTTCACCTCTCTCCTAAAGGCAAGCGTGTCTTCTCTTCCAGGTTGGCTGATCTTGTACAGTGAGCTTTAAACTAGCCTCGCCAGGGGAGGGGGCCGCAGGAAGATGAGGAGACACCACCCGAGCAAAACAGGTGACACCTGCAAGGAGTGCCCAGGTAAGAAACAGGGGTTCAGATAGTCTTCCTAATCGGGGGGTGGCACGCACAGCTATGCAAGGCCTTAAATGCCTATATACCAATGCT
>NW_005842203.1:1657547-1668250 GCF_000455745.1 Alligator sinensis | reverse complement strand
GGGGGTCTTTAAGAAGCGGCTTGATGCCTATCTGGCTGGGGTCATTTGAGCCCAGTTTTCCTCCTGCCCAGGCAGGGGGTCGGACTTGAAGATCTACAAGGTCCCTTCCGACCCTACTTCTATGATTCTATGAACTGGTCTTATTTAGTCTGGAGAAGGGAAGACTGAGGCGGGATTTAATAGCAGCCTTCAGCTCCTCAAAGGGGGTTCAAAAGAGGATGGAGGTAGAGTTTTCTCAGGGGTGGCAGATGACAGAACAAGGAACAATGGTCTCAAGTTGCAGAAAGGGAAGTTTAGGTTAGATATTAGGAAAAAGTCTCTCACAAGGAGGGTAGTAAAGCAATGGAAAAAATTACCCTGAGAGGTTGTGGAATCTCCATCCTTGGAGGTTTTTAGGACTCGGCTAGACAAAGCTTTTGCTGGGATGATATAATTGGGGATGATCCTTCTTTGAGTAGTGGGTTGGACTAGATGACCTCCTGAAATCCCTACCAGGTCTATTTTTTATGATTCTATAACTACGACTTTTGGTGGGTCATTGTGCATTTGGTTACATTGTGCATTGTGATTTCTCCTCCATTACTCCTTCATTTCTTAAGCTGTAGCCTAGTAAAGAAATGTGGCTTCTGTTAGTCTGATGGCTTGTTTCTTACAAGCTTTTCTGAGCCTGTGAATATCATACAGTCTTTAAAAAAATGACTGCGTTTAATTTTGTGACACTTTCTTTTTGGGACATTCTGTGCTGCAAGACTGGGTGTTGATGTGGTAACTGATATATTTGAAAAAATATTCTCTGATCTTCCAATTGTGATCAATTCCCTTCAAAGACTTGTGTGTACAGAACAGATAAAACAGGTTACACCACAATAACAGGAAAATAAGTTGTTAGGCTCTAAAGTCCTTTGGAAGGGAATCCAAGGGAAAATCCTTGAAAAAATTATCAAGGATCACATTTGTAGGAGTCCAGTAGGTAATATCATGCTGAAGGGAAACCAGCATGGGTTCACAGCAGCTAGATCCTGCCTGACTAACCGTGTTTCTTTCTATGACCAGGTCACTAAAAGCTTAGATGCAGGAGTCAAGGTAGATGGCATCTACTTGGACTTTAAGAAGGCCTTTGACATGGTATCCCATCCCATTCTTATAAACAAATTGAACGGCTGTGCCATAGATGATTACATGGTCATGTGGGTGGCAGATTGGTTTAAGGGTCATAGTATAGAATAATTTACATACATACATGCAGTCTATTGGCTAAAGATATACATCTTTCTGGGTCTGATCTAAGATTCCACATATTTAAATGTAATGCCTCCAACTGACTTATGTGGGCTTTGGGTCAGCCTTTGAGGCATAAGTACAATAACAGAACTAAAACATCAGAAAACACAATATGCTCTCATTTTGATTAAACTATTATGTATTTAGAAGTTTTTAATAGGAAAAAACTGGATGAAAAGTTACAGGAACAGATAAAATTGCCAAATATAATGTCTGCCCACAAAGAAAGGAGAGCCACATGTTATGTGTAAATTAACTGTATTTATTAAAACATTAGAGTAAATGTCAATGTTATTCTAACTAAGATCATATTATGGTTACTGTCTCAGAGTTAACATGCAAGAATTATAATGAAGTTTAGATATAGTGCACACTGACAGGACATGTGTGCTGCACAGATAAAACCTATTTTCAATAAATGGAGAAGAGAATGAGCTCAGTTTCAGTTGACTAAAGCCGTCTATTGCACTGACAGTTCAACAAAAATGGTTCACAAATTAATGATTATACTCTCAGTAAAGGATAGAGATGGAACCCTGATTAAAGAATATGGACTGCTGATTCGCTTCATGGTTTCAGAAATAAAACTTATTAAATGCATTTCAAAATGATACAGTAAAACAGAAAAATTTTCTTTTATATCTTTGTAACTTGTAGACTACATTAAAAGCAACAGGCTGTATTTCATATTGCACTTTCCTTCCACAGTCATATGGTTAGAAGAACTGGCCAACCTATTCTAGACAAACTGTGACATGAAGAATGATAACTAATGGGTTGTAACCACTGCTAAAACAGTATCTTATTGTTTGATGACCAGCATTTACACCTGCAAAAGATCAATGGTGTTCAAAGCAGAGACAGAACAAAATGATTCTTGATTTTCTACTAAGGTTATACCTTTAGCATTTAAAATTCTGGTGCAATTAACTGTCTCAGATTAATTGTTTCTTCAAACTTTCCCTTCCTACAGAGTTTTCAGGATGTGATAGTTCTAAACCACAAGTGTCTTAGAAACCCTTCGTTATCAAACTCCAGCATCTGCAAGCCTTGTGATTCATTATATTTTCAAGAGGCCAAAGACAAAGGAAGGAAAAGACTGTATAAGAAATATAAAATGGTCTGGTTACCATGGCAAATATGAGTACTAGCCTTTCCCAGGAGAAATGTAAGCCATTGATCAGGATTCATGTTTTAGTTTTTTCCCTTAACCTGTCTGTGATGCTTTGGAGCACTTCTGTCTTCCAATAAAGTAGATTACACTCATAAACATTTAAAAGATTATAACATAAATCCATGTTTATTGGCAAAGTATTTTTAAAAGACATACATACTTACTTTGCAATAGATATAGAGTACTGTCTAGTACCTCTCCACTGAGATAAAAAGAAAATGGCACCTTTGAAATCTATAGAAATCTGGGGGAGATAATTTAATACAGTAGTGAAGTTATAAATTAAGAAGCAATACACAGTGGTTTGAAGTGACACAGAGTTACTGCAATTACATACTACAAAATAGGCATATATAGGCTTTATGATAAACAGGGGAGATATTTGAGAGTCACAAAAAACTGAATGGATAGAAAAGACCAATTGACTTAGTTACTTGATAAAATTAAAAGGCAACAAGACTGATCCACCAGTTTTATGCTAGCATTAATCCACTGATTTTCACGGAAAGGACGATGATGATGGAGTAATGGATCCAGAAACATGACTTATTACACATGGCTCTGAAAATGAATAAACAGTAGTAGGGATACTGATTTACTGTAATGAATTAAGAATTTCTGGAAGTGCCATCATAATAGGTAGGCAGTAAGTAAATACAATAGACTTATGGAAAAACATCACAGCAATTTTTAGTCAAATTTGCTTGAGAAATTACAAAAATACTGAATATAGGAACAGGATACAATGAGAAAAGAAATGCCCATAGCCATCTTGAGATAAGTATTATTCTATTATAATTTTTATTACCAATAACAATATTGCTGTTCTAGACTTTCATTATTAGCAAAGGTGTACCTCTATGGAGAAAAATATGACTCCTTGGACTATACATATAGAAAGTAAAAAGATCTCTCAGGAATAGTCAGGTTATTTAACCAGTGAGCCAAATTCCACTCATATTTATATTTTTGTACCTTTTCTATTTTACTTAGCTTGCATGGATAAAAATGGGAGCAGAATATGACTAAATGGTTCCTTGCACACCTTATTGCCAACTTCTTAAAAGTAGTGAAGGTTTTATAATGTTCATTTGGGAAGCCACTTGAATCTGTGAATATCCATACCCTGCTAAAGGCCCGGGTGTCTGCTGTGAAGTTAATTAGGTTATAAGAGTACCTAGTTTTTCCATCAACTGACAAGTCTAATGTTCATGTTTCTTCAAATATACTGTAGAACTGAAAAATCTCCTTCTGTTGCTTAACCATGAAAGATGTATACACCCTCTTCTTGTAGGACTCCTTTGGATTCCTGGATGTTTTCAGTCTTGGAGAAGGGTGTCTTATTGCCCTTGAACTGTGAGGTACCATGGGTCTCCAGTGCCCGGGGGTCAATGCTTACATTTGTACCCCTCCCCCCATCCTTCTCGTAGTCACGTCACATGATAAAAATTCTGAAAGGCCCGTCTGGTGCCCGCCCCGCTGCAGCCTGGCACCCAGGGGCAATGGCCCCCTCTTCATCCCCTGCCATCGGTTCACCACTGCCCTTGAATTCTTTGGTTTATTATCCTTTCCAAGTGAATTAATAAATTGCTAAAGGCTCCTTCAGAGATAGACAGCTAGAGAAGGTCAGTCTCTAATTCTCTATAGCATGTGGAATAAATTTTCTTGAAAAGCCTGAGGCTGGATTGGGGCTGGATCTTCTCAGGTTAGTCTAAGCTGTGTAGATTTACCCAATAAGCAAGTGAACAGACATTCACTCTTGATTCTGGAAATGCAGTCATAGGTCTGCACTGGCCCAGGTCAGAACCTGGGGGCACTAGAGCGTGTCTCCCTGCTCAGTTGGAGCAGACAGCTTGGGCCAAGGCTACCTTGCCCACCCTACAAGGTTGGGGTTTGCAGAGGAGGTACAAAGAAGCATCCTGGGATGATGGGATACTGTGAGTTAACTTGAACTGGTGGGGCGCTGCGACAGAAGTTCAATAAACCAATTTAACCCAAATCAGGTAAATCTGATACTACATCCATACAGGTTTATCTTAAACTTGTCTTAGCCACTTTGAATGCAGTTTATGTGCACTGAACTTCTGTTGTGTTACAAATTTGAACTTATTTCTGATCACGTATACCAATTTTTGTGTAATTTCTGTCCCTAGCTTTAGAAATGGAATTGAATATCAAATAAATTGATGAAGATGACCAAACAACAATCCCATAGCAACTATATTTGGCCACTATCAAGCTAAATTGAAGTTGAACTTGTTACCTAAAGCCAGAGACTAGTTTATTATCAAAATCTATTCCCTTGCATGTTTTTCAGTATTTTACATTCATTAATGTTTTGCTTTTCTTCAACGAACTAGAAATTGTTTAGTTCTTTTGAGAGGTTGTCTAAAAGCCTTAGGACACTCTAAGTTTTATTAGCATTTTCTAGGTCTTTATGTCAAACTTTACATTTGTATTTTTTATATTTTGTATTTTTGGGGGAGGGAGGTGAGATATTGCCAGTGAAATGTTTGTCTCTAGCAGCTATTATCATTAAGACCCATAACAAAAGAAGGGAGGCATCCTAGGAGTCATTAAGCTCTGTTATGTCCCTTTCAATTTCTTATGGCAAGAATGATGCTTGAATGCAGCACAATCTTGTCCTGAGGTTCCTGGTAAATGGTAGGATCTTCAGTTGCTGGGATAGCTTTATCTACTGCCTCTACTTATTGAGTTTCCCTAGTCAAAGCCATTATTCCTTCATTTGTTTCCAGAGAAAGCAATCCTAAAATCTACTCTGTTGGTCTTTTCTATCTGCTGCCTCTGTATTACACTTTCTTTCATCAGAGAAGAATGTGTCAATGTTGAGGTACATGATTGTTACACTGTAAGTGTAGTAGCTTCAGAAGTAGCTTACATTGAAGTTTTATAAATCAAACCTCTGGAATATTTGGTGGGTTGAGTTCCATAGGGCACAGGGTTTGTACTACTCAATGTAAGAAAAAGGAAAATGTAAACGATGAAAGGAATGTATACTATGAATGACAGAATTTTAATTTTGTTCTCAGATGGTCAATATCTTTATTGCTCACTGTTCTACCTTTGGCTTAAAATATATTAGATAATATGCACCTTCTGGTATTTCACCTTTTTATGCAATGCTATAAATTTTATGAATTTACACATTCTTGTTCTGTTCTCACTCCCATTGAAATAAATGGGAGTTAAACTGGACACATTTGTCCATATAAAAACAATTGCAGTTTAACATGTTTGTAAGATTTTGCAGAATTAGGATCACAGGGCCTGAACATTATTTTTCCCAAAGCAGCATAAATATGGAAAACCTCCATGAAAATTAATAGAGTTACCTTAGTGTGAAATGAGAATCATATATATGTTGTTCAGATACTGTAAAACTTTTTATGTCTTAAGTTCTGAAAAAGAGGTAAATAGGCAAAATAATGAACTTGAATCCTTCATAGTCATCCACCATGAAATTCCATTCCTTGCCAAATTCTTGCTATTATAGTCAGCAATGGCTCCATGTCCTCACAAGAACAGGTTTACCAATATTTCTGTACATCATGTGCAAAGAATGGGCAGTAAAAGTTAAAGATATTTCATTGAACAGCTGTTTTAAAACCTTGAAATGGCATAAAGTATTGCTACAAGAAACTGATCATGCTGTACAACAGATCCTAGATAAGAGAAAAATGACTATACATGGAAAATAAAATGAAATTATATGGTATCCCTTTCATCATATATTTCTAAAAGCACCATATATTAAAGTTGATGAAATTGCACTGTAATTTCATTGATTTGCTGTACCTATTCAGTTTCTAATGGCATGTTGGAAATATCCTTTACAAAAGATTATTATATGCTTATCCATCATTACTAAAGCTACATGGCATCAAATTCTATGGACCACTAGCCACTGAAAAAGGAGCAAAGTTATTACAGTCATTTCAATTAAAATCCTGTTAAGAACTGAATGAATTTTTAGAAATTAAGTACTAAGTCTTAACCACTAAAGCACTGAATTCTATTTACTTGACTTCAGAAATTCTTTAAAATAGTGTGAAAACAGACAACATAGTATTTAAAGTATAAGTATTGTGCTTTTTATGTCATATTCAACACAGTGGCTTTCCTATTTCAATGCACAAAGCAAGGCAACACCTAAAAGACCAATTTTTTCAGAAAGGCCTAAGCTTTTGGTGGCAATCAAGTTGCCAGTTATTAAAAGCCAGAGTAAAAATGGCTGCCAATAAAGTCTCTAAAAAAAAAAAAATATAGCAGTCAGTACAAACACTAAGCAGCTTCAGTTTAACAGAAGCTCCCACAGACAGAGAGCAAGCACACATGGTGTCTGAGGCTAGGGACAGACATTACACATAAACTGGTTTAAATGATCAGAAAGTGGTTTAAACCTGTAACACAACAGATGTTCAGTGCACGTAAGCCAGTTTGAAAATGGCTGAAACCAGTTTGAGATAAACCTGGCTGAACCCGGCATGTTCTCTGGGCTGGGCTGGGCTCTGTGCTCCACAGCTGGGCTGGCCCCTCCCCTCTGCTCCCTGGCTGCAGCCCCAGAAGAGCCTGCAGGCATCTGCCTGGCTTCTGCTTCCCCTCCCCTCTAAGCATGGATTCTGCCATCCACTCTGCTTTACACAGACACACAGAATTAGCTAGCAGACCACATGCTGGCTGTGGTCCATGCTGTGGCACCGGGGGACAAAGGCAGAACCAGCAGGTAGCTGTTAATGTCCCTCTGTTGTTTTCTTAACACTGAGTTAGGGGTGATAAACACTGTGTTATCAGGGGTGATAACCACTGAACCTAATCATAGTGTCCTGTTGGGACCTGGCCACGCTGCCCTCAGCTCAGCCCTCTGGAAGGGAAGGGAGGGCTGCTCTAGCGTCCCCCAGCCTCTAGCCTGAGCCACTGTAGGCATGTACCTGCATGTCTGGGATCTCTTTACAGTTACAAACTGGTTTAGCCTAGCCAAGTTAGACTAACCTGCAAAGATTGAATCAATTCAGGCTTTTTGAATGTTTGTCCCTAGCCTGAGTGGGAGCACAGCACCTTGCAGGGAACATTCTCTCAATCGTGTGCTGCTGCTGCTGAATCCCAGGCTGTCTATAATACTGCTAGGTCACAGGTAGTCTTCTTTGGGGGTGTCTGCTGGGACAGGGGGAGCAGGGCCAGTGGGGGTAAGCCTGGGGAATGGGTTGGGTTGGGGCAGCATGATACAGAGTGCAGTTGGGAGCAGCAGGGGATGTCCTAATGGTGGGAAAGCAGAATATAAAACTGTTTCTGCAATCAAATAGGATTGCCAACCCAAGACATGTATTTTTACTGCAACCACAAGCACATGTGCTGAGTATGGCACGCAAGGCCGTTTTGCTCAGCACACCACCGCCAGCCTAGGCTCTAAGCAGCTGCTGCCAGCCATGGAGCCCAGGCTGTTCCCAGCAGGGAGCTGGGAGGCTGCAAGCCCTGCTGCAAGCAGACCGGGCTCCATGGGCTCCGGCATGTTGGCACTCCAGCACTTCCAAGGTAGATATTCTGTTTTTTTCAGCATTCTAACCAAAAAAACGTTGCCTACCCCTGCTGTAGGCAACAGCATGCTTCATCAGATGCTATTTATAGTATATGTGTTGCCTACAAGATCTTATTTCTGACTGAACAAATCAGTTTTTAAGGTGCTACCTTGCCCTGCCTGACTTCAGACAAACATATCTAACTACCTCTCTCTACTTACAATGGTGTTGTTAGCAGGTCTTCTCTCCTTTCCACTTCCAAAGAGCTGTTTGATTAAAACATGCTCTTTACATGTACTAGGGTGGAATGATATGTGTAAAATGTGTTTCAGGTATTTTTAAATCTCTGGATTTTTTTAAGGCTGAAAATCTTCAGTATTATAAAGTGTGACAGAGAGAAAGGATGACGGATAATTATTACCAGTCATGTGTGAAACCTAGGCCTGAAAATGTATGCTGTTAGATAGTAGAGGAGACACCAGTTTAATGGATAACCTTGATGCACGGTAAATATATTCTGAACACATCTATTTCTGTAGTAGGTATTCATTTGAGAGTAATTCTGTGTAATACAATGATTTTCTTATTGGTTGTTTGATTTTTAGCATTGGGATAGTCTGTAACAACCAGATACTTAGCAGGTCAACCTACTAATGCAAATTAACCCATTGGTCAATGTATTTTAGGCATCTTCCTTTAATGATTTTTAATACAGAGTCCAAATTCTATGCTACCTTACATATTTTACTTCAGTGCCTAAATAAATGACACAATGCATTTGTAACAATATTTTAAAAGAATATTTCACTGCATTGCAATACTGTACTTATGTATGAAGTAACTGAAGTCATGAAACTATACTTGAAATTCAATGTTTTTTCACATTTCATTATACATTCAAAACTAGGCTCATATTTGAAAAAAATGCCTTAGGTATGGAGCCTTTTCAAGCAAATAATAAGTCTTTTTATCCAGTGAAAAATGGGAACATTTTCAAACGAAAATAACTCATCTCAAAGTCAGAATGAATTCATTTTCAAATGCGAATAGTGTCTGTATTGAGAGTGGGTGAAAATCTACAGTTTTTTCTAGCCGTTGCTGAAAAGCTATCTTGTAAATAAAGCAAAATTTTGGAGAGCGAAGAATTTGGTTAAACTTACGAAAAATCTGTACCAAAATAATGGATTTATTTCAGTTCTGCTTTGCAGTGAAATTACTTATGTATTGATTGTAGCTTCTAACTAGAGGGGCCACAACTTTTTGTAGTTTATTTCTTATTTGCACCATTTGAGTTTATTGTTTTCATTTCTGACCATTCCTAATTGTTTACTTGTTTCATATACCACTTCCTTTGTATCAGTGATGTCAGCCTTATTTGTAAGCTTCTCACACAAAAGTTATGTGCATTCTTCCAAGTTGCCCCATAGGTAAGGCTGACCTATAAGACTGAGCCTGGCCCCTTTCATAGATTTCATATATTTCATAAACATTAGGGCTGGAAAGGACCTTGAAGTTCATTATGTCCAGCCCCCTGCCCCAGGGGCAGGAAGTCAAAGGATCAAAGGGTCAAAGGATCGCAGCAAGGTAAGCATCCAAGCATTTCTTGAATGAGTCCAAAGTGCCTGCACCACTTCTGGAGGGAGTCTATTCCAGGCCTTGCGGACTCAGACAGTAAAGAAGTTTTTCCTTATGTCCAGCCTAAAACGGTCATAGAGGAGTTTATGACCGTTGGTCCTTGTTATCCCTTGGGGCGCTCTGGTGAACAGTCATTTCCCCCGATCCTGCTGCACACCCCTTACATACTTATAGGCAGCCACCAGGTCCCCCCGAGCCTGCACTTTTCCAGGCTGATGAGTCCCATGGCTCTCAGTCTCTCATCATAAGACCTGTTCTCCTGCCCTCTGATCATGATGAGTGTTTACATACACTTACAATTTATATACATTTGATTGTACCCCCACCACTGCACCTTGAATATATTATATGGGCTGTTAGGTCCTGATCTGGCAAAGACTTTTACTCTTGCTTAACTTAATGTAATTCCATTGCAATTAATTGGAATAATCACAGTGCATACAGTTGGGCATGCACATAAATCACTGGGGGATCAAAGCCTTACATAGTAAGCTATACAGAGGAAGGACAGTACCCCCTGCTTATGTGGCCCTCAGCACTAAAGTCATAGACAATTCTTTGCATGGATAATTATCTTCCATGATTGCCTTATCTGTGGGTCTGAAAGATGGCTGACAAGGCCCACCTGGGATTGAGAGGTTCTATAAACTATCACTAAACTGTCCAAGCATGATCCAGATAACACCTTATAATACCCCATGAGGTAAAGTAGTGATATTCCAATTTTGCACGTTGTGGGTCTAAGTATCTTGACTTGCTCAAGATTATCCAAGAGGTCTAAAAGAGCTATACACTGAACTCAGAGTCTGAATCTTAATATTGCAGCCTAAACATAAAATGAGTATTCCTCATTCAAATTCATTGGTACAGTGCCTAATACAATGGAACCCATGTATATGAGGAGGTTGTGTCATTCCTATAAGCTTTCTGACAATAGAATTTATTAAAAGAAAATAGCATCATACAATTATAGTCTATTCCATCTGTTTTGCTCTTGGCTTTGAAAGGCTTTTGGAGAAATAAATCACGTGAAGATTCAGTATGAAACAATCTGTTAGTCAATTAATATAAGCAGGAAT
>NW_005842203.1:1644308-1657273 GCF_000455745.1 Alligator sinensis | reverse complement strand
CAGGAATGGAAATTATATTACTGTAGTTTTTTTTTAATAGTAAAAGCATTCCATAAAAACTGCGAATTCCCTGGGTTTTTGTTAACTAATTTTATTTCAGCTCTATTGGCAACAAAGTTGCATGCATATGCAACACCTTTTCCTCATGCCCTTAAGGAACAAAAGCTGTTAAAAGCATTATGAAGAAAGCTTTATGACTTAAATCTGTTTTGTTTTTCCTAGTGCTATACTGGCAAATAACTTTATAATAATAAAATTAGTTAATGAGGACTTCCAACAATTTAAAGTAGAGGAAATTGCACTGATATATCATGTAAAGCAGAATTCTGCATTAACAAACATCCAAAATTTCTAGAACACGTTGAATGAGTATCTTTGCAAATACCAAGAAAACAGCTACTGGCATGTGAGATGGGAAATACAAATTATTTTTACCTGTAAGAAGAGTCAAAGTAACTCAAATAATCAACATGTAAATTATAAACATTTACAAACTTAAAACTCATAGGTTAATGTTAATGCAAAGGAAGGAAACTGCAGTTAAGACACTGTGGGGACTTCAGTTCCTGACCCAGCCATACACTTGATCTTGGATAAATCTCTTCACATTCAATCCTATTTAATTCTCTCCCACAATTGGTGGAGGACTAAATCCTTATTTTCTTTCTGCTTCTGTTTTCTATCTGTTAGGTGGGCATTTTTTCTCTTTCTGTCCTACTTAGACTGAAAACTCCTAGGGAAGGACTTGCTTCCCAGTATGTACCGCAACTAGCTGTAAACACTAAAAGATTGTATGTGTATGGACAGCAGCTAATATGTGGGGCCCCGATCTCAGTTGGGGCACTAAATCCTACTATTATACAAAAACATGTGATCAATGATGCCAACATACTGGGAGCATTCTCCCATAACCACTTTATTTTGTTTCAAATGCCCTTTGGTGATTGGAGATACATTCTGGCTTAATCAGCTGACTGCATTTGATACTGGGGCATCTAAAAACTGTATGCAAGGGTACTATTACACATTACAA
This sequence comes from Alligator sinensis, assembly GCF_000455745.1. Classification (NCBI taxonomy): domain Eukaryota; kingdom Metazoa; phylum Chordata; order Crocodylia; family Alligatoridae; genus Alligator; species Alligator sinensis. The sequence continues at coordinate 1,656,240 of NW_005842203.1, read as the reverse complement.
TTAGCATGTGCTAAATCTATGGAAAGTTAAGCAGTATTACAGTTAGATTGTGCTCTGAACAGTCTCATGTTAAAGCTTAATACCATCTCTGACCTGAACAGCTCTGACTGGCTGCTAGAAGGCTGGGAAACAGGGGTGTGGCTAGGATCCAATTCAGCACATCTGGGAGCACCAGGAATCTTACACTGCAGAGGGGAAATTTTACTCACTGTGTACACTGCGGTCTTTCCAGACACTGAGACATAATAGGGAAACTCCCAGCTTGATGGGTCCAGCACATGGAGTTAGCTGCTTAGTGGATGGAATAGTTTAAATGGATACATCCAAAAAAGCTCCATTATGTTTAAGGTTCTAATACATTTTTTAATGTCACTTGATTCAGTTCCATAATACTCATGGAAAACATAAGGGTCCGTTGTAGTGGGCACATACATCTCACTTGGCAGCAACCTGGGAAGGGGTGGTGAGGGACCTAATTAACTCCCCCAGCTGTCCACAAGCAGATGATTAGCAACAGATGCTGGAGCAGCAGCCCAAGAAGCAGACATGAGGTGACTGGCTGCTGTAGGGAGCATCCAGGGAGGCTATGGAAAAAGCAACATAAAGAGAGGGATTCTGCCAAGCAGGGAGGACAGGAAGCAGCCTGGGGAAATGATGAAGGAGAGGAGGGGGTTTAGCGAGCAAAGCAGGGGCATGGAGCTACTGGGAGATCGGACGCATGCTTCATGCTCCTGCCACGCTAAACCCCCTCCTGGCAGGTGTGGCTGTACAGTGGTCAGGAAAGCCAGAGCATGCTGGTGCTGAGAGGGGGATTGTGGCAGCAGGCACATGGAGCCTGTTCCTCTCTCCCAGCAGATCCATGCTCCAACTTCCCCTACGAGCACAGAGCTGCAGCAGGAGTCATCAGGAAGGAGAGAAGCAAGCTCCATTTGCCTGCTTGGCTTGGGGCTGCTGTGTTGCTACGAGGCTCGGCTGCCAGGGGGGGAAAGCAGTGCATCCTGGGATGCTGAAGAACCCAAATTCTTAATTTTATTTTAGTGGGATTGGATTGACAATATTTCAACATGAGCTGTGTAGCACAACCCAGAGATAACCATCACTTGAAGTGGTGTAACTCTGAAAAGCTCAGAGAGCATTTAGGATGATTTTTTCTGCTTTAACATGGGGACGCTCATGTTTTAAGTGTGTTTAGTATGTGTTAATTAATTATGACATGTAAAAACGCCCGAAGAAAAGAGTGTTCAAGCAGCGTAAACAATGAACATTCATATCTAAGGCTGAATATTTCAAAGGAGCCTGGGGGAGTTAAGGACCTAACATCTAAAGGCTTCTTTGAAAATTCCAACCTGATTGTTTAAAACAGTGGTGCTCGACTTTTTGGCCTTGTGGCCAGATGAGTGGTGCAGGGCCCTTCTGTGAGCTGGATCAGGCCCTAGAGCCCAGCACTGCTCCCTTCCTGCCCCATTCACTCGGATTGGAACTTGGAGGCCTGGGACCATCCCCTCTTGCCCGCCACATGCTGGGATTGGGTCCCAGGGGAACAGTGCAACCCCTCCCACCTCCTGTGCACTGGGATTAGGTCTGTGGTGATAGTGCCACTAGTTCTTATCCGTTGCACATCAGGATTGGGTCCCAAGGGGTCAGTGCCACCTTCTCCTGCTCCCTGTTTTCTGGAATTGGATTCTGAGGGGTCAGTGCCACTGCTTTCTTCCCCCTCTGTGCTGGTATTGGATCCTGGGGGGTTCAGTGTTGCCCCCTCTGACCCCCTGCATGCCTATGGAGCTAGTGCCACCCCGTCTTGCCCTGCACACTGTGATTGGGGCCCTGGGGCTGCTCCCTCCCAGCATCCTGCACTGGGATTGGGCTCTGGGACACTGCACTGCCCCCACCCAGCCCTGTGAATAACATGGTGCTGCAAGCCAGGTGTGGCTTGTGGACTGTAGGCTGAGCGCTCCTTGTTTAAAATACAAAATATCCATATCCAATATCAATGCAGAAAGTGATGGCTTGTATGATAAAGAAGGAAAAGTTTATACTAAAAGTAAAATGGTCAGTGGACCCAATATTCACCATCTGGCTATCTAGCAAAAAATGGCTGAGCTTCTCTCATTGCAAATATTAGTACCATTAAAATGAACCCCACAACACTAGAGGGATAGGCTCACAGGGTTGGAAAGGACTTCAAGGGCCTTTGACTATAACTGCCTGAACAGATGCAAGGGTTGCTGTTCCTAATATATGCTTGCATTGTATGAAGAAGGAAAATTATACAGAAAGGTGTAGAAGGTGGAGGGAAACAATGGCTGAAGGGTTGTTTTCCTTCTTCTGCACAAGAACAATGGAAAAATGTGTCCACGTGTCAGTGCAGAAGTTGAGGAACAGGTATTCTAAGTGACATGGTGAGCATCCCCTTTATACTAAATTTTAGCTGAAAAATGAGGGAATAATACTGCTTGTAGCATTAATTGTTCCTCCATGTCTCTCTTTGGAAGAGTAATAATGGACATCTCTTGGTCAGATTTTCACCTCTAATCTCAAAATTACATCTAGACTTGAGAAGATTGCATTTCCAAAGTCCTTCCATATTCTCACACTCTTTAATAACCACTCTCTCTCTTCTGTCCCTTTTTCTAGACAAAGAGAAGATACAGTCTGTAAGTACAGATCAGTGATTCTCAACCTTCTAACACTCAAGGTACATGCTGTTAGACTCAAGGCATCCCTCAGCAAATGCCAGTTCTTAGTTTACACTCATTCTTGACTACAGAAAAAAATAATAGAGCAATTCTTCTATTGCAAAGAACTCAGAGAAACAACAACTGGTCTGAAACATTTTTGACACTCTGGATTCCTATTAGATTTCTAGGTTTATCTTGTGAATCACTGCACACCTAACAGTAATAATATTGTGTGGCACCCCAGGGTGGTACAGCACCCTGACTGAGAATCACTGCTTTAGATACTTTGTAGCCCTTACATTGTTATACAGTTGGATAGAATAAGGAATTTCCCTATTAATTACCTTTTTGCTACCTTATAAGTAGGGATTTCTGTAAATCATGTCAGAAATGCTCCCCACAATGGCTCCTTTAATATTTTTCATTTTGCCACTTGCTCCCCCTGCCCCTGACTGGAGGAGGGGCCCCCACCAGCCAAGCTGTTTGATGCTTTTCACAGAGGAAGCAAAAAACGTGGTATAACCCCTGCCAATTGGAAGGAGGGAGTGGGAGCAAGTGGTGAAATGAAAAACATTAAAGAAGCCGCTGTGGGGGGCACTTCTGATGCAATTTACAGAGATACCTACTTATCAGGAGTGATCAGAAATTCAGTGCCTTTGGTCAGAGGAGCACAAGGATTGGTCCTTAGCTATTAGTTCAGAGGTGATTGGCACATCAATGTGGAGAGAGAGAAGAGCCATGGTTCAGCTTCCCTCCCATGAACCAGCCAGTGGAGCCAGCAGAACAGAGGAAACATACAGCACCCCTTAGCAGTGAGTACACTACCTCTGAAGAAACTCCAGGACTGAGTGTTTCTTGCATCCTGCCTGTAGTGGTGTAGCTTCAAACCATTCTGTAGCAGGCCCAAGGCTGTCTGCCCAGTGTCTGGGCTCCCCCCACAATTGGACTGGCCTGCTCAAAGCTTCCCCAGTCTCTACTCTGCCTCTGATCTCCTGCCTGACACAACTTGATCGTATTTTTGAATTCTTGAGTTTGGAGGCAGCTGGCAGAAAAAAGGGTGGCCTCTCCCCAGGTACTACAGCACAGTGTGCAGTTCTCTGGGTTTCACTGTGCTGACGGATATGGAAGAAGTCACCCCTTTCAGGGCAATCTCCCAATTCAAGCCTTAAGGGCTATAATCATGACCTCCTTCCACTTCTGTAGTCCGGTCCATGCCTCTCAGGTGTTATTAGATATTGTTGGGGTTTTGGCTTTCCCGGTTTCTGCCCCCTTTTTCTCTCAGCCTAGGCCCACCACACTCAGGCCCAGCTTATGTACTCTGGCCCACTCTGATGCGGGGTCTTCAACCCTGGTTCTGCCCTGTGGGCTATGGTCCCTGGCTCTCCAGACCTTTGGCCGCCTCTAGCTTACACCCAGCTCTGGCAGGCCCCTAAACCTTGTTGCACCTCACCAGCACCCCACTGTGGCTTCTGCACATGGCCCGTTCAGCCTCTCCCAGCACGCCAGCTTAATTCCAAAAAATGTAGGCTGTTGCCTTACTTAAACTTCCCCGCTTTCTGGAGTACAATACAGTAAATGAAATCAAAAACAGAAAAAGGGATGCTAGCACTTCAACAGCAGCCCTCTTTTGGGGAGTACACAAGCATCACAGGAGGAGTTGTGCTGCTGCTGCCGGCAGCTCCTCATAGGCTCACAGTGCTGAGCTGCTGAATTCTCTGATGCCTGCAACACAAGAGCTCCTGTGTCTTTGCACGGCCCAAGAGCGCCTTCTTTCTCCAGCAACTTGGTTTCTCTCTCTCTTCCCTCCTCCTGCCTGGCTTCCAGCTGGGGTTTAAGTGTCCAAGGGCCCTTTCAGCCAGCCAATTGCCAGCCTCATCTTACCCTCAACCAGAGTGTCTTATCTTTTGATTAATGGACAGCCTTCATACCAGCTGCTCCATTTTCTTAAAGGCTCACTGACATGGGTCCTTCCCTTCTACCCCCATGGATCTAGCCCCGTTCTTCCCTTTCTCTTCCTCTCTCACTTCAGTGACAGGGTTAGGGTTCCCTGGTACACACCCATATGGTACAGTCTAGTGCTTCATCATTAGTTCTGAAAAACAGAGTGGGAATAGATGGGATGAACTGCTCAGTCATTTCTTGCCTTTCTCTGTATCATTCAATGGCAATATACCAAGTCTGAGTAATTAGTGAACAATATTGTGCTGGCACCAAAACCTCCTATGCTAAATTATCCCTATTTCATTCTTTAAAAATGAAATGTTTGCTCTGGCCTGACGTGGTTTTATTGGGAGATGGAGGCAGTTATCAGTGTGAGTTAATTTCACAGATTAGAGAATTGATAAAATAATATGCAGTACAGGATTCACAGTGGCAACAATGTATCAGAAACTTTATACTATGTTGACTAGTGTGTCTTGAGACAATAACTATCTTGGTTTTATGTTCAATAAGTCCTTTATATATAAATGGTTATAAATGATGTATTTCTTTATTACATATAAAACATGGTATATACCGTACCTCTGACTTATTAAATCACATTGCAAAGAACCCAAGTAGTTCAGTTTCCTAGATTTTTATGTGCCTCAACAAGATCCAAATTGGAATAGCTATGCTATTTTTATAAATAATTTTCCCTTCATGTCCCTGGGGTCTCTGAAGAGTTCTCTGCCCATTAACCCAAGACACTTGGGACATTTACTACTGATCTGGGGAACATTATATTATTTGTATTATAAACAGGATGGTTATTGGTTACATTATATTTCCTAGAAAAATCTACTTACTTTCTAGATCGTTCGAATTGTGCTTTTTCCACTCATTTTATCTGTTCTGTAAAATTGCATGAATATTTTTATATCTACCTTGGACAATAATGACACCTCTAAGGGCATATTTACACTGGAGACTGCAGTATAGTCTAAAGACACCAGAGTTACCTTTACACGAGCTAGCTCAGATACCAGAAGCAGGCCAGTCATCGCAGCATGCTACTCCCTGCAGACTAATTTATCCTGCTTTTACTTTTACCCTGCCACACTAGCATCCCAGCTGCGAACCTGTATGAAAACTGTATCTCTACGAATGATCTCTAACTCCTGTAAGAAACACCCCCCTCTCTTGCCTTTAAAAAGATACTAATACATTCAGTGACAAACCTAAAAACTGTGTTTTTAGAGAGCTAAGGTTATCTGCAGTAACTTGTACCCTTCCGGAGCTGTGAATTCAGCAAAACTCAAACTTCTGAAAACAAGGTAATACAGGGCAAAGGCACATTCTGGAGTTAAGGTTCTGCCTTCTTGATGCTCTTATATGCTCATAACACTCGAACTTATTCTTCCTTTGACCTGTAATGGATAGGAGCTGACTACATCTGTCCTACAACAGCACACTCTACAGAAAGACAACCATATATGCTAACCATTATGGTCCCTTTATCTTTATTCATACGATGCTATCTAATATTATATTTCCACTAACTATAATAACTAAAACCATTTACCTCTCCTCTTATGTCTAATTGCTGACAAGCACCATGGAAAGAATATCTATGCTACCTGCACAATGTAATGCTGAAATGAGGCACACGAAATTCCTGAAAGTAGAGAGGCAACCCCTTTCTTTATCATACATACAGCAGTCTGGAATAGGGGGTTACCTGCCACAGAGGGATATGGTCCTTCCAAGATAACCTCATATCAGAGCTATAGCTCGTTCAAGCTGATCCAGCTAATCTCTTCAATAATAAGTATGGCTACACCTAACACAAGAGATGTAACTGGAGTGCTTGCAAATAATTCCCATTGGAAATTGCCAATTTAGGAGTTAGCAGGTAAAGGCAGTTATGACTTTGTGAATATGAACTTTAACTCTGTAATTTTTTGTTTTCAGAAGTCTGAGTTTTACTGAAAGAGCACAAGAATCCACCAGGCACCTTAATTCTGTGTTAACAAAGATAAGTATTATGCTCAATGACAAATCATCTATCTCATGGACATGTTGTGAAGTTAACGTAATATTTATAAACTGATTTGAAGTCCTGGGATGAAAATGAAAAATGCTAGTATTAGTATGTATACATTTCTTTAAAAATATAATACTGGTACCTACTGAAGTGATAATACTTCTAGTATACCCTGAAAACAACCAAGCCATTCATAGAATATTACCTAACAGAGAAAGATATTTCTGTCTGATATAAACTTGTAAATGAAGATTTGTTTTATAAATTGTTTATTTTATGTTCTTTATGCGGTAGACTACACTTTCCTCCCAGTAAATTAGAGTGAAGCAAACACCATAACATTTATGTCACTATTGTTCAGCCTAGTTTTTGGATAGTTAATTTGTTATAAAACCCACAATTATATCATTATTATTAATTAGGGTAGCCATCTACTTGTCTTTAAAAAGCTGTTAAATGCCACATATATAACTACATAAAAATATAAATAAGCAGTGAGGTTCTCCAGTACTTTAAAGCCAGGATGAGATTTATATTAATCAATTAAATCTACATTTAAAGGATTCCAGGTTGTCAAATGATGCACCTAACTTAAAGGAAAAACATAAAAATGGAAAAGTGCAATGTTTGTTAATTCACAATAAAGCCACTCTTTGTAGTTCAAACAACTGAACATGACAAAAAAACCAACAAACCCTCCCCCCCAAACCTCACCAAGAAACTGAAGAAATGAATTAATATAAATGGTGAGTTCCTTTGAATCACTTACAAATGAAAAATGATTAATTTTATTTTCATAACCTAATCTCTGGCAATTATGACCACCAGTAGTGTCTCAAATACATACATTTAAAAAATATACAGCCCCTTCTGTGGGCCTCAGAAGACTTTGATGGAATTATTTACAACATGCATTAAGTTGAACATTTGTGTAAGTCTTTGCAGGACTGAGGTGATAAGCTATGAATCAGGAACTCATTTCTACTCAGGAACAAACTGATGATGTGCTTAACTTAGAGCAGTGGTGTCAAACTCACCTGGGGCCCTTCTTATGGGTCGGATCCAATCTGGACTACAAGAGTTGCTGCAGTAATTAACATGGCGGTGGAGGTGGCAGGGGGTCTGATGGTGGTAGCAGTAAGTCCAGGGAGCAGTGGCAGCAGGCCAAACCCGCTAACAATGGCCATGCCCAGCAGGGCCATAGGCCCCAGATTCTGCAGCAGGCCATTCCTTTCCAACCTCCAGTAACCCACTGGTAGATGTTGGGCTAGATAGAGAGGTTCTGCAGGCCGGATCCACCTTGTGGGTTGTATGTTTGACACCTCTGACTTGAACATTTGCAGAAGTGCTTTTCTGAATAGGGACAGATTTTCCTGAGTTGAACCCTTTCTGAGATAAGGACTGTCACATGTTGGGCTAAATTCTTCTTTGTTGCAAAAATGTCTTTTAGCTTAATCTCCAGCTAACGGAACCCAGTGGAGACAGGGATACTAGTTAACTTACGTGGATGCACAGTTTTCCTATTCTTTCAATAGGGAGCTAATGCACTTCCATTTCAGTCTTTCCATTTCACCGGATTCTCACTTTCATTTAAATGGGCAGCATTTAGGCACCTCCAGAGATGAATCCTGTTTCACACAGGATGCTTGTAACTCCATTGTCAATATGGAGTTTAATCCAAGCTAAAATCTGTCCATTTGCTCAGAATTCTACTTGAACCTGATGGTGTAAGATAAATCTTAGTAGCACTGAGGATCTGATCTGGATGATTGTATCTACCCTAATGACAAAGGCACTGATTTCAGTGTACAGCTCTTCCTTCTATAACTTAGAGCACTTGTGCAGCACATGCAAAACCTGGATTCCAAACACCCCTAGGCCTCAGGGAGCTTGAACCCACACCCAGCAGCATCCATCAAGGCTAGTGCTATCCATCAAGGCTAGTGATGACTGAGAGCACCCTCCACCCTTCCTATTGAATCTGGTCCACTGGACAACCAAGAGGGAAAGATAGTTGGAGCTAGAGGGACTGCAAGAAAGAAGGAACCTGACCGTATGGCCCGGGGAAGTGGGCATGCCATGGCAGTTTGTGCATTTTTTCCAATGACTATTTAATGCTAAATACACCACTTACAGTGGTATAATCTGGAGTAATGGCACCCTAGTTTTAACAGCAGGATGCTCTCATCCTTCCCTGTAGCCTGGTGGTTAGGGTAGTATGATGTGAAAGATTAGATTTAAAATTAGGGCTAGGATCTCTCATGCATGGACAAAACATGGACATAACCATTCTTGTTGCCATCATTGTGCCTGAGTAGCATCAGATAGCCATGAGTTGTAGGTTTTTGCTGACTAGAGTTCAGAGATTTCCACAACAGTTATACAGTCCTATAGCAAAATTGAATTGTAATGGAGCCTAAAGGGAGTTAGAAGCTTCAGCGACCATAATCTTTTCCAAGTACGCAGAGTAGGACAGGTTTAGTTGCATAGCACAAAAAAGGAGACAAATAAGGCATTTAGATAGCTTAGCTGGATTCAGCCCATTACATGAGACACAGTAGAATCTTGCTTTGTGATCTGATGCCTAAAAATGTACATGTACAAAACAGAAGCTTGCTCATTGTGTTGTTTAAAGCAGCTCATGCAATGAGGCCCTGACCTTGATTGGGTAACAGTTAGTATCTCCTAATACAAGCAGATAAATTATAATAATCTCCTATTTAAGTGACAACATTAATAATAGAATGTGTGTTTGTTCTCTAGATATACCCAGTGCTGGGAACGCCAAGCTGATTTTGAGGCACTTATCTAAAATAAACTGTGTCAGGAAACTGATAGGAGATGAATATGTTTGAAGTAGCTACTGTTTATTTCTGGAATAAAAGCTGCAATAATATTTCTGTTTTTATGTGATTTTTTAAATTTAATTTGACTCTGTAAAACAATGCAAACTTGTAGAAAAATGTTATACTTATAAAAACACCAGATATCATTTAAGTAGGGGTTACATTGTGGCTAAGCTGTAATGTACCATAGATAATATAAGATAATACTTAGGAATGAGCCATATGTCACTAGATGTTTGATGCAAACATTTTAAATAGAATAAAAGCAGAGCACAAAATCTGACAACTACTAAAAAAAAGCACACTAAGACTCAAGTTACAACCATGAATTGTATCTCTGGCAAAGTTACAGAGTACGATGGAGAGTATGATCCTTTGCTGGATTAAAATACTGCTAGGGCCAACTAACACAAGCACTGGCCAAAAGTCCATTAATGATGTATGGACTAGATTTGCTATTGGTGCACATTTCATCTGCTGAAGATGGACATTTCACCTTCTCCCATCAGCCTAACCCCTTGAACTGGGGGTGGACCTCTTGGGTTTGGACAGAGGTTACACATAACTGGCTTAAGTGATTGGTAACTGGTTTAAACCTGTACCAGAAGAGAAGTTCAGCACACATAAACCGGTTTCAAAATGGCTGAACCTAGTTTAAGATAAACCTGGATGGATGTAGTATTAGACTTAACTGATTTAGGTAAAACTGGTTTATGGAACTTCTGTTGCAGATCCGCTCCCAACTCAAGTTACTTCATAGTCCCCCAGCATCCCAGGATGCCTTGTAGCCCTGGGCTATGCTATCTGCTCCAGCAGGGCCAGCTTTGCCCCCAGTTGCCACAGAACTGATGTAGTAAAGCCTCTGTTCCGTAGCCTGCTTTTTGCCTCTGCCTGTCAACCTGGTGGGACGGGGAGCAGGAGAAGGGATTCCCAGTGTAGGAGCAGGGAAAAACTCTGCAGTGGGGGCTTTCTGTCCCCACACAGACTGGTGAGCAAGGCTGGCATTGCCCTAGCCCCAAGCCCCACCCCCTCACCAGCTGCTCACCTCTTTGAGAGTGGGTAATGCACCCCCATGGCCCAGTATCATCCTCCCCAGTCAGGGTCTACATGGAGGGAGCCACTGTAGGGGTGGGGGGATTTTCTTCTTCCCCAGCCGCCCCCCTTGCCAGTCTCTCTGAGCAGGGGGGGCTGAGCAGGGGGGGCAGAACACATCCCCCAGCCTAGCACTGGCCACCCGCAGCAGGGATCTGCATGGTGTGGGGCTTTCCCCCCACACCTGCAGCCCAGCAAGCCAGCCTCTCTGAGAGATGGGGGAGGGGGGATATGCATTCCCTGGCCAGCACCAAACCTGCCCCCATCAGGGGTCTGCACGGTGAAGGTGGGGAGATGCTGGTGACTGATGAGGGGGCAGGGCTGGGGCTTTCCCAGCCCCGCTCACTCGGCTGTGGGAGGAGAGAAAAACCCTGCTGTGGGGGCTTCCTCTGGCACCCCACAGATCTCTGGTGGGGGGCAGGGGCAGTGCCAGGAAAGGGGGTGCAATCCCCTTCCCATGCTCACCAGCTCTCAGAGAGGTGGATGGCTGGTGAGTGGGTGGGGCTGGGGAGAAACTGTCTGTTGGCCCTCTCCCTAACAGCTGGGAGTGGGGGCATGTGTCCAACAACCAATTACGCAGTCCAATCAGCTGGATTTGGTAGCGTTTGGCAGAGTATGATGGGAGGTGTGTGCGAGCACCCTCTGCAGGCTTCTGCTTTCTTTGGCCACCAGAACGCCGAACCTTAGTTTAGTTCATTATCGGTAGAATCTATGTAGCTTAGAAAAAACTGAAAATATTGAATTGACTCTGCCTTGGTATTTTTGAACCTCTGTACTTAGCCTTCAAGATCAAGTTGTCTGTTCTTCTATGGGTCTTCCACCTGGGGAAGCCAACTTTCAGTTGTGATCAGGGCTCTGTAGGAGAAGTGGTTAGCATATACAGCCAGGGCAGTTTGCCTTTCTCCCCTTCTACCTACGCACTTTAAAAAAAAAGTAAGCAATCCTTTCAGTCTGAGTGAATATTGTTTCCAGGGATAGCCCAACCAGAAGAAATGAATATATTTTGGATACCTTATCTGTGGGACACAGTGTCATAATATTTAAGACATTTTGCTCTGGCTCCATAGGCAAGAGTTTTAGCACTCTGGGCTTATGATAAAGGCCACACCTAGTTGATACAACTGTAAATAGGCTCTTGGTTATTCAGGCTAAGAAGCCAAAAGTATCCAGATGTTTGCTGTTGGCCTTACCTGCCAGTAAGTGCAGGAGGACTCGACCTTGAATCTGAACTGTATGTGAATCACTGATTTGTATTTCTTATATTTATATAAGAAAATGCATATGGATATTGTTACACCATTTGGAGGTTAGATAGGCATCTAGCTGGGGTCATCTAAACCCAGAACTCT
>NW_005842203.1:1637891-1644277 GCF_000455745.1 Alligator sinensis | reverse complement strand
AGCTCTCTTTCCTGCCATGCAGGGGGTCGGATTTGATGATCTATTGAGGTCCCTTCCAACCCTAACATCTATGAATCTATGAATTTCACCCACCAAACAGCCACGTAGGATTCCCTTCTTTTACAGAATTTGAATTTGCTATATGCAATTATAGACCGTGCTAGAACACCAGGACTTGTAACACAGAACCACATGGCTCTCGACTATTATTCATATAATTTTTCTTTCCAATACTACAAAATGATGTTGGGAAGAAATTCTTTACATATGCTTTTTTGAGGAAGAACTTTGTATCAAGACTATTTCTACCATATGATGAAAGCATTAATCACTATGGTATAATAATTATCTTTTTCTAAGGCATAATTAGGAGTGTAAGCCTGAATAAGCGATGGTATATAAATTACTACTGTCCCATAGATCCAGTGGCTTACACACAACTTCTTTTTTAGAAGTTTTCACTTTGATCAGTATGCCTCATTTATGCTATCAAAAATATGAATCATCCCCCACTCTTCAAGGCTAACTTTGTCTCTTTGGAGTAAAGTAATTACAGCTCACTGATACAGAGGAAAAATGGAATGTAAGAAATTCTTACTGTAAGGATAAAACATTTCTATACTTTTTATATAAAAATGTGATAAAATGGCTTGAATATCTTTTGATACTTAAAAAGGAAGAGGAAAATTTATCTGTAGAATCAGTTACTAAAGTTACACTGAAAACCAGAATTGGGTGAAAAATGGATTTTTTTTTGTTCAATGTCTGGACTGAAGCAGAAAATTTTACAATTTTTGGAGAAGAAAAGAACTATGATAAAAAACATTTTGGATTCAGCTGAAATATGTTGTTCAACTTGACTTGGAATGTTTCATTTGAACTTGGATTACTTAACACTTTTTAATTACTTTTTCTGTTCAAAATTTAATTAAGATTTTCACACAAATCAAGCCTTACAGAACTTTAATCATGATCTGGTTAACATCATCTTATTTTAGCTGCAGCAGTTTAAATCTGTAGGAAACACTTGTGGTTTGATCAAACCACCAGATCCAAACTGAAAACTACCAAACTCCCAAGTAAACTAAAACAGGATTATAAACAGAATTGTCAAACTCCTACTCCAGTAATATGCCAAATAAACTTCAAGGCTGACAAGCAGTTGACTTGGACAAACTGTTTAGGAAACAGGTGAAATCTAGAAACACGTATATTTGGCTGTCATTTAATGATCGGAAAATACCCTCTGGCACTATAGTGCATTGCATATTGGAACAGATAATAGGGGAAACATTTCACTGAGATGAACCATTCTTCAGCATTTAATTATGGCCATAAATATGCTTTTCTCAACATCAGTATGACAGCTTGATCAGTACCTGTATAACAAGGCTTATGTCAGACAGACATTCAGTTTCTCCAGGGAGAGTCCCTGCTCTCTCAGGAGAAACCACAAGTGTACATACATTCATAATTTTTCTCCTAGAATAAAAGTGGCCACTCTGGGAGAAAAATAACTTGAGAACAACCCAATGAAGTGGCTCTCTGGATAATTTCTCTCAGGAGACCGAACGTCTGTACAAGCAGCAGATGCAGAGCAGTCCTCTGGAATCCCAATGTGCTTTGCTGCTTCTTCCTCCCTCTCCCACAGGGCCAGGGAGAGTGTCCCTGCCAAAAAGGGAGCAGAACATGCCCCCTGGGTGCATCCAGATGAGCACAGATGTGTGGTATAGGGTGCCGCAGACCCATCTGCAGTGCCATACACCACACATGCGCCATGCCAAAAAAAGCAGGGTGGTGCATGTGGCTGCTGGGCCAGCTTCCTGCTGTGATTGAAGCTCCCTGAGACCCCCACAGTTGCTGGCCCCAGCCTCCCCTATCCTACCCAAGGTAACCTGCTGCATGCCAGAATGCTTGGGCTGCTGGTACTTGTCCCCAGGGAAACAAATGTTTGTGCTTGTCTGGATGCACCCCCTGGGTGCTTCTGGCTGGAAAAGCCCAGTGCTGAAACATTTAGGTGCCATGTTCTGCTCTTGGCTTTTTCAGTGGCTCATGGGCCACTGTTGCTGGGCAGAAAAAGCCTGCAAAGCAATTTGAAATACATGCTCTAGGGTAGGGGTGGGCAAAGTCAGGCCTGTGGCAGACTCCATTTCCCAGCATCCCCTGCCTGCCTTGCTGTGGCTAGTTTCCATGGAGACCCCAGGAGGGGCAGGGCTGTGACAGTATGGGGCTAAGGTTTCCATGGAGACTGGCCCAAGCAGTGCTGGCAGGGTGCACGGCTGGGCGCGGAGCTGCGGATTGCCCCAGGCAGTGAATCGTGGCTCTACCCCAACTCTGGACCACACTGTCACCTCCATAAAATCCTGGCCCCAGCCCCAGCCCCAGAGCAGTTCTGTGCCCAGCCATATGCCCTGCCAGCACTGCTTGGGCTGGTTTCCATGGAATTGGGCTGGTTTCCATGGAAACCCGCACTGTCATGGCCCCACCCCTCCCAGGATCTCCATGGAAACCTGCTACAGTGATGAGGACAGGGGCTGCTGGGAAATAGAGTCTGGTTGCCCATTGGATCTGCCATTTTGCCTACCTCTGATCTAAGGGCACCTGGCAGCCCAGCACTCACACTGCTGACTCTTTGCTTCTCTACTTGAACTTCTGTACAGGTAAGTCTTTATCTCAGGAAAACAAACCCGGAAGAGTTCTCCTGAATTATTTTAATGTGTATGCAGCCTTAGCCCCAGTATAAAGTTAAGGCTTCCTTCAACTAATCATCCCAAATTATGCTAAGGCTTATATCATCAAGAACGGGTAATGCTTCTTGTCCTTCTTCAGCAATCCCTTGCAGTCAAGGATGATTGTCTTCCATGATTAAATGCTTCTTGTAGCTTGGTGTCAAATACAAGAATGAGGTGAGAGACATCCACATAGAAACCTGATACTCCCCATACTCTAACCCACAGTTCTTACCTGCCCTGTTGATTTATGTCTTTCTACACTGAGAAATGAAATCAGGTGCTTGCTGCCAATTAGTCTGGCTAAGGTAGCTAGAGTTTTGGAGGGGAAGAATGTTGAGAAACATAATTGCTTAAAGCAGCTCCAGGGCTTCTGACTACCTGAGCTCAGGTTTTTACTTGAAAACTTGTAGTTAAACAATCAAAATGCCTCTAAGGAAGTAAATGTTAATGAGAAACATACCTGTTTACATTTTACATATGATGCTCTAGTTTAGCTTTAATAAGGCCTGTCAAATTGAAAAGTCTACCATAAGGCCCATAACACTTAGTCATATCCTATCACAAACATAGATCAGGAGTTCATTTTTATTTAGTTCATCTAATAATTTCTCAACAAATACCAAATCTGCAAATATACAGCCATGCCTGGATATCCTCCCCCACAGTTATTCTTTTTTTACAGAAGAGATGGTCATATAAGAAAGAAGCCTGTCTCTTTTGCTTCAGATACAGACATTATATCAGGATGTCCCATTTGAAGAAATTCAGGTCAGTCTTCCAGCAAAAGCAAAACTCCAACATGTACAAATGAAAACATATATTTTCCTTCTTTCTACATTTTATTAAAATGTTCTGATTGTTGCATAAGTTAGTTCTCACATACAAAGAGTTATCTGCAGAATTTAATTCTAATGCTTCAGGCAATCATTTCTGAAAACATCTGCATTGCCATTCCTTTTAGTATCACTGAAACATGCATAGTATTGGCTGTAGCTTAATTTACTAGTTGTTCCTTAACATTATTTAAAACTCTTTTAATTAGCTATACAGTATTTCTCAGAAGTGCTTTCTCCCTCTAGCAGCTCCTCAAGTAACCATTGCTTGGAGACTGTATGCACTGGGAGAAATCTGCCATCAATATCCCCTACTTTAAAAACTAAAAAACAGCATTTGTTCTAGCCATATTATCTGAGAATGCCCCAATGGTGAATATAACAGAAAGCATGTAAGAAAGAGCATTTAGAAGAACTCTAATTATATCAGCAGTAAAACTACTATCCTGCTTAAAACTACCAGATACTGCTTAAAACCACGTACTTATGCCCTCTGTTGACATACCCTTTTTTCTTCATAATGTGCACTCTACTATTTGTCAACTATGTTGCATTTAGGCACTCAAACAGGAATTTCCTTTTCCCATGTTTGAAATCTGACCTCAAAAGGTATAGCTCTCTAACACTTACTGAGATACTGCTGTGATGCTTCCCATTTCTTTATTTGATTGTTATGCATATATACAAGCAACTCCAATAAATCAAGAATAAATCAACTCCCAAGTAAAAGATAAACACCTATATGGGACAAGCAACATAGCCATATCAGGGGTGGATTGACTACAGTAACTACTAAATTGACTAGAGTAGAATTATATTAGGAATAAATTAGGCTTAGTGCATTTGCTTTGTTTGCCAAATTTAGTTTTCGTTTTGCAGTAGGATTTACCATGAGTAACTATGAGCAGAATTTGGCCTTATGATGTGACATGGGAGCTAAAACAGAAACTTTTTGTTCTTTAGCTTCAGAATAGCATTACTGATACTATTACTTATTGGTATTACTCATCATTTTTATGTTCACAATATCAATTTCAATTGAAGGTGTGTTAGCTCCTATAGAATGAAAAATGTATTAAGACAAATAGACAGGTAATGCGTTTCTGGTATGATAAAAATAAAGCACGATAGAAGTACAGACCCAGCTGAACATCTTGATCAGACCAAGAGCGCAATGTATTTCATTGCTTATTTTTTCAGTATTGCTTGCTCAGGTTTTGGACTCTATCTTGTGGATTTTCCCCTTGGTCACAACCCCCTGAACTCTGACCTGGCCTGTGCTTGGACCTTGCTTCTGCATTGCCCATTGGATCCAATAACTTGGTCTCTGATTCCTGATGGGACCTGTATTTTGACTCTTGCCCTTCCCCAGTGGCTTAAGCACTAGGACAGGTATTTTACATCCTGGTCCCTTACAAAAGGGAATTAGGCATTGCAATGCTGAACTTAGATGTCTGCCCCCAGAATGGAACCTAGAATGCTGTGTTAGTACATACACAAGACATGGGGAGAATCAGGTGCCTCAGAATGGGACCCCAAAACAACTGACATACTGAGGAAGAAGCTAACTAAAATAGCCAATAGGAATATGCCTTGAGATTCAATACCCACCAGTCCCTGAGGGGATTCAAACCCATATCTCTATTTTTAGGAAGTGGCCCTCACCATAAGGGAGTGTACTATTCCACTGTGGGAGTCTGAGGTGGGGGGCATTCTCCACTTCTCCTGTAGAAGCCATGCCATTTTGCCAAAGAGAATATAAAGTAGAATGAGCCAGAAAGAAGGTCCAGCAATGAGCCACACCTCTGCAGGCACTCCGTGGGACAGAGACACTTGGTTTCTGGTCCCTGCTCCAAAGAATGCTTATATATTTTATACTAAAGGGTAATTGGATACAATGCATTAGTGGTTCTTGGACCAGAAATAAGAACACAGGTCACTCCTCCAGATGAGAGCTTAAATTCAAGGCTAGTGTTACACTCTCACTTATGTTCTCTCCATGGTCCACTTAATCTCAAATTCTTTTCTGTACAGTGGAACAGTCTGGTGTTGATACCACTCCCCAGAGAAGTTGTGGGTGTGAATCCTATTCATAGATTCATAGATTGTAAGGGCAGAAGGGACCTCGGAAGATCATTGGGTCCAGCTGCCTGCACCAAGCAGGAAAGATAACTGGGGATCAGGTGACCCCAGCAAGGTGAATGTCTAGTTTCCTCTTGAAGATTTCCAGGGTAGGTGATCGCACCACCTCTGGAGGCAGCTTATTCCAGTCTGGACACCCTGACTGTGAAGTTTTTCCTAATGTTGAGCCTGAATTTATCTTCCAGGAGTTTGTGGCCATTACTCTTGGGTTTCCACAAGGGTGCCCTGGTGAAGAGTTGCTCACTGAGCCCTTGATGTACTCCTCTGGTGTAGTGGTAAACTGCTACCTGGTCCCCTCTCAGCCTTCTTTTCCTCAGGCTGAAGAGTCCCAAATCCCTCAGCCTTTCCTCATATGGCTTGCCTTTTAAGACTCTGATCATATGGGTGGCTCTTCTTTGAACTCTCTCAAGCTTGTCCACATCCTTGTTAAAATGTGGTGCCCAGAAATGGATGCAGTACTCTAGCTGCAGTCTCACCAGTGCTGAGTAGAGTGGAAGAATCACCTCCTTGGTTTTGCTGGAGATGCATTGATTCATTGGGGATGTGTAAGGGGTGCAAGTGGGTGCACGTGCACCCCCTGAGTGTGGTAGTGCACCCCCTATGAAAAGGCACTGCCAACATTGCCAGCGCCTCCCGCCCCGCCACTGTCGACAGTGCTACGGATGCCTGCGGGAGCGCC
>NW_005842203.1:1636752-1637881 GCF_000455745.1 Alligator sinensis | reverse complement strand
CTTCCCCCCCCCACATCCCTGCTGCCAACAGCGCTGCCGCCGCCTGCTGGAGCTCGCATTGCTAGCCTGTCTAGGTTCGCCTGTAGCTGTAGCGTATCTTCAAGCGTGACCATGCTGCCCTATAACTTGGTGTCATTCATGAACTTGGCCAGTGAGCTTTTCACCCACACATCCAAATCATTAATAAAGATGTTGAAAAGTGCTGGACTGAGCACCGACCCCGTGGGACACAGCTGCCCCCTTCTTACCAGGATGACACAGGTCCGTTCACTACAACTCTCTGGGTTTTATTCTGCAACCAGCTTCTCACCTTGCTGCCCTATAACTTGGTGTCATTCATGAACTTGGCCAGTGAGCTTTTCACCCACACATCCAAATCATTAATAAAGATGTTGAAAAGTGCTGGACTGAGCACCGACCCCGTGGGACACAGCTGCCCCCTTCTTACCAGGATGACACAGGTCCGTTCACTACAACTCTCTGGGTTTTATTCTGCAACCAGCTTCTCACCTACCTGACTGTCTTGGAGTTAAACCCACAATCCTCCAGTTTTCTCATGAGGATATTGTGGGATACTAGATCAAAGGCCTTTTGGAAGTCAAGATGTACAATGTCAACCTGCTGTCTTGTGTCCAGGTGGTGAGTTACCTGGTCATAGAAGGAGATGCAGTTGGTAAGGCAAGACCTGCCCGCGACGAAGCCATTCTGGCTGTCATTCAGAACCTTACATTCTGCAAACTTATTGCAGATAGACTCCTTGATGAACTTTTCTAGGATTTTCCCTAGGATGGAAGTTAGGCTGACTGGCCTATAGTTACCTGGGTCCTCCCTCCTGCCCTTCTTGTGGATGGGCACAACATTGGCCCTCTTCCAGTCCTCAGGGACTTCTCCAGAGTGCCACAAGTTGTAGAAGAGTTTTGCCAGGAGTTCTGCAATGATTTCCAGCTCCTTTAGCACTCTTTAGGACGCAGAAAACGGCATGAGAACTGCATTAGAGAGACCAACTGACGGCTTTGGCAGTGGCGTCTTGAGGCAGGCTTCGGCTTCTTGGACAACGACCCGCACATCACGACGAGGGACATGCTCAGTTGGGATGGGCTTCACCTGTCCCCCAAAGGTAAGTGTGTGT
>NW_005842203.1:1603072-1634665 GCF_000455745.1 Alligator sinensis | reverse complement strand
GAAGCCATCAGAAAAGCTAATGGCACTTTATCGTGCATCAGCAGATGCATGACGAATAGGTCCAAGGAGGTGATACTTCCCCTCTATCGGGTGCTGGTCAGACCGCAGTTGGAGTACTGCATGCAATTTTGGGCACTGCACTTCAAGAGGGATGCGGACAACCTGGAGAGGGTCCAGAGAAGGGCCACTCGTATGGTTAAGGGCTTGCAGACCAAGCTCTACGAGGAGAGACTAGAGAACCTGGACCTTTTCAGCCTCCGCAAGAGAAGGTTGAAAGGCGACCTTGTGGTTGCCTATAAGTTCATCATGGGGGCACAGAAGGGAATTGGTGAGGTTTTATTCACCAAGGCGCCCCCAGGGGTTACAAGAAATAATGGCCACAAGCTAGCAGAGAGCAGATTTAGAACTGGACATTAGGAAGAACTTCTTCACAGTTAGAGTGGCCAAAGTCTGGAATGGGCTCCCAAGGGATGTGGTGCTCTCCCCTACTCTGGGGGTCTTCAAGAGGAGGTTGGATATGCATCTAGCTGGGGTCATGTAGACCCAGAACTCTTTCCTGCTTATGCAGGGGGTCGGACTCAACAATCTATTGAGGTCCCTTACGACCCTAACATCTATGAATCTTGGATGAAGATCATCTGGTCCCACTGACTTGTATATGTCTAATTTTATTAATTGGTCATACACCAATTCTACGGCAATAGTAGGAAGACAAAAGAATGTACTGAATCTGGAATTCACAAGTCCCGAGCTAGGGCTTTACCCAAAGTCAATGGAATTGACACTGTCCCTCATTTACTGTATGTGAGAGCTAGTCACTTGGCTACTCTAAGAGTAGAGAAGAATAATGCAGTCAGTATATTGTCCTAAAGATGTGCGTCACAACGAGATCAAGTTCCTATGGGGATGAATGCTGTTTTTGTAGATTCTGCGATATGAGAGAGGTCCTGTCAAGACAGAAGCACTTCTAAATACATCAAGAAGCAGCCCTCTTTGTGCTAATTGCTTTTTTTTATTGGGTCCAAAAAGTCATAGTCTTGTAACCATTAACATTTCAAAGGGCATAAAAATAGTTATATTGCTGCTAATTCTGAAGTTATTTTAAAGACTCTCCAGTCTTCATTTTTTGACAGGTAGTTTGAACAGCTATCAGTCCATCCATGCATAAAGCAGTGGAGGTTAACTAGACGTTTTCTGGAGTCTACTCAAATACATCTACCAATACAAAGACATCTTTCTACTGCTTCATTTTCATTCAAAGAATCTGATTTAATTTTATTAATCAAACTTCATGTATTTTGATTTCTCAGAGTCTATAAAAATACTGGTAAGCTTGGGAAACCATGCTGTGGTCATGTCTAAAATTGGTTCTTAAAGCCCAATTCTGTTACTCTGAAATATCCCCCTTCTGTATCAAGACGGAATGTGGATTTAAATGATACATATTTTAACAAAGGAAACAAAAATTTTTGGTTTAATAAAAAGTCAGTGTTGAAAAAGAAATGGAATAACAATAGATGGAAATTTGAATATTTGATTTGAAGAATTAGGCCAGTGGCCTTCCTACTTTGAGGCCAGTGGCTTTCCTACATTGATTGAGGTTGTAATAAAAAATAATGAGGTTAATGTGGCATAGTGGAAGCTACTGAAGAATAAAGTTGATATTAGCCAACTAAAATTTTTTGAAGCTCTGGAAAAGGTGGAGTCTCAGATTTCAGAATAAGAAGCAAATCAGCAAATCCAAATGAGTATAAAAGGGAAAGCAGTAAAAGTTCTTGTGCTGTTTTAAAATTATGATCACAGCATTTCTAGCCTATCATTGGGAAAACTTTCCTGTTGTACACTTTCTATTGAAAAATAAATCATGGCTTGTGATTTCAAACAAATGTTTGCCTAAATATACTCAAGAAGGTACAAAGTGTAACAGATCAGCATCTGTGTACTTTTAGCCACTGGAAGACTTCTGATTGTGGAGGTGTTTCTCCCTGGCAGAAAAGGAGGGAATTTTTCAAGAAGAAATTTTTCATTAACTAAGCACCTTCTAGGAGCCAGGAGACACCAAACTATTATTATTTGTAGTGCTTTTCAAAGTGTTAATAAACAGGGCATTACTCCGTTGCCTTGGCCATACCATCTTCTTAGTTGAAACCTACTCTTTGGACTGTACTTAACCACAACTGTACAGATGATGTACCTTCCCCTCTGTGAAGACTTGCTAATAGGGCACATTAATGCTAGGCAGAACCCAGTTCATATTTGGAATTAACCTATTGTGTTCTTTGTCCATCATGTGTAGATAAAAGTATAATTTAAGTACAGAATATATTAATTCACAGAAATTTAATCCAGAAAAGATAATACTTTGACTTGAAAGTGTAAAATGATATACACAAGGTTTTAACAATTTATTCTTTTTTTAATGAGACATGGACAAGGAAAAAATAAAATACCCATTCTCATTACATTACATTGCACAGGGTGTGCAAAAACAATTTTCAGTGTGAGGCAGGCAAAAGTAGGTAGCTGAAGAATCCTAAAGAATAATATTTAATACATTAATTATTTTTATTAAAATATCACCATAACTAACTAGTTTAGCACATTCTATACAGAATTATAAATCTTTTTATACCACAGAGCTACATAATGGTAGCATATAGGATTTACAACATCTCTTAACTTTAAGAAGTCTTTTTACACAATACAAGCATTTAATGAAAGTGTTCAGCGAAGCTTATTGACATTTACTTTTCTCTTTACCATACATTTATTAAGCTTGAATATCACATTCGCATTAACATCAAACACACATAAAATATGAAATAGCTGGAGAGAACAGAAGACATATTTTAGTGCTTTGATGTTGATGCCAAAGTTTTATTTAAGATATTTATATGTCGCCTAAAAAGGATTATAAATTTCATTGAAGGCTCAATATATTACCAGAGTTTCCATCAACAAACTCCACAGGGTAGGCTGAAAGTGCCTAAAGGGAAAAATAGAAATACTACTGAATAATCAATCTTTGAAAGCACTGAATGCTATTAAGAAACCACATTTAAGATATCCATGATTTAAAATTTGATTTGTGAAAACTGGAATGATGCATAAGCTAGAGTTTTAGGCTGGATATGAGAATAGGTTCATATTACCTTTTCTCTTTTTTGCTTTCTAACATGGAGACTATTTGCTTCATAAGTACTAAATGAGCACTGTGTACTAATTTAGCAATATAAGGTTGTGTCTTTGTGAGACAAAAGCAAGGACAGTTTCCTGAATGATGTATTTGCTGCTTATTATGTACTGCTAGCTAGTTGAAATATATCCATCCATAGATTTGTAACAAGCACATGTTTAGCTGAACAGGACAGGAACATATCCTTGTTAGATTAAATTTGTCCCTGTGTTAACTGTACTGGCAGAGCATGGATGCATGGCATTAGATATGAACCAGATTAAAAAAAAAAAGAAATGAACTCAACCATCATAAAGCAAATTTCAAAATAATATTTTATAAAGAATATCAATATCTTGTTAACTTTTTTGTTTAAAGCCTAACAATTTATTTTTCCAAAATTTTAATGTTGTAGGTTATGACATAGGTCCCCTCCCCTCCCACCAGGTGTTGGGGTTAGAACCATGAGTTCAGTTGCCAAAATCTTGATCTTATTACAAGAAAAATGGGAGTTAAAATGTGTCTTGATAGTATTAGAGGTAGGGAGAAGCATCCTTTTTCAACAAAAGCAAGTAACTGTATGAAAAATATGACTAATGGTTTCCAAAATTCAAAATAAATTAAAATCTAACTTGGCTTGATTGGGAGGATTCAAGCAGCTAGGACATTCAGCCCAGTAAAGCCTCTCAGAAGGAAACATATTTCTGATTTGAACTGGCTGGGCAATTTATTTGGTGAGCTCCTAAATTTGAATGCTCTATGACTAGCAGCAGAGTATTCATATCATTGAAATGAATGAATGCTGTTGGATGCTCAATCTGTGTCAATAAAGCAATTTATCTGGCTATCTGCAACCCTGATTCCTCAGTTGGCAGTTGATAATGCTCCAGACAAGACTGGGACAAGCTGCCCAGCTGGTGAGAGGGGCATGGGACTCGGGGAGGAGAGCTCCCACCACTGTGCTCTGCCAGTCCGGGAGCTGCTCTTCTGGTGGCTCCTCCAGCAGCTGTCACTGCTGGTCCAGGAGGGCATGGGAGTGGGCGTGTGCCCCCAGACCTGTGTCCGGCAGGCTGGGCTGGGCTGTGTTCCAGATGGGCGGTGGAAGGCACTGGGAGCAGGGGCTATGTTTGACCAGCCAGGGCAGGGAGGTGCAGGACGGTGCCGCTGCACTGCCTTGGACAAATGGTGCGCAGTGATGGAAGCTGCTCCAGCCTCCCCGCACCTGCTGGACAAGTTGTGGCTTTGCCCCGCCATGCCCCAGCTGGGCAGGCCAGCTGGGCACATACACCCAGATCAGGGAGGGGCCAGCAGCAGGGGCTATGGGGAATTTTAGGGTGGCTGCATCCCCCCCATACCTGTACTCCACTGCGCTCTGCGGGGTGGGCAGAGCCAGGGCTGTGCTCCAGGCTGCATCTGGGGCTAGTTGCCTGAAGCACAGCCCTGGCTCCACCCACCCTGTGGAGCACAGCCCAGCGGCAAGTGGCTGGGCCTACCCTCTTGGAGCACAGACTGGCCCAGCCTGCCCTGCACAGATCCAGGGGCACATACCTGCTCCCATGCCTTCCTGGACTGATGGCGATAGCGGCCAGAGGCGCCACCGGAAGAGCAGCTCCTGGACCAGCAGTGCGCGGCAGTGTGCACTGGCAGGAGTCCCCCTTCCCAAGTACTGCACCCCCACCCCCCATCTGGGCAGCTTGTCCCAGCCCCAGCCCCAGTCTCTCCCTCACTGTGGGGGCACTGATGTTCCCCCCTCATGCCTCTTCCCTCTCTGCTTTGCCCATCACAACAGACTTACCAGCTGGAGACTGCTGTGTGCAGCGTGGTTGAGGACTGCTGCCTGTTTAGTCTATGGCTGAATCTCTGAATCGGTGTTGAATCTCTCTGAATCAATTTGGAGGCTTCCGAATCAATTCAGACTTTTTAATGGGTCTCCCGATTCGATTTGGATTCAGAGATTTGGCTGCTGAATCGGGCCTAATCTCCTCCAAATTGAATCAGTTACCGAAGCTCCGCACAGCCCTAACAGACACTCTAAGCTTTAAGACTCAGCAGGTGTGCTCAATCCTAACACTGAGTATTCAGGCCTTGTAGTTAGCATTAGAAACTGGAGTTCCAACAATAACCATTGGTTACTATAAGCATGGTATGCTCAGACAAGGAGGCGTGGAAAGAGGAATGGGAAAGTATAGAAAACAGGGTGGATAAAAACACCAAGATATAGGAAGAGACAGCTATAGTACTTTCTGTAGTCAGTCACTCAGTCCAATGCATAATGGTAGAACTGGTGCAGAGAGTCCCTTGGGCTCTGCCCTCTTCCTTCTCCACCTGTCAGTCAGGGCACAACACAGCTTTATGTGTCTGAAAAGATGCTATAATGTGCGTATGTGGGGGCTGGAAGAAGGGAGGGGGGAATAAAAAAAGCAAGTAATAACAGAACAGCTTACTTAGCATGTACACACCTATTCACGGTTCAATAATCCACTAGTCATCTGACAATATAGTTTAGGTTTTGATTTGGAGTTCTGATGCACAGCTGTCCCTTTGGGACAAATAAGGAATTTTGCTTTTAAAAAGCACTTAAAAAATTAGAAACTTAACTGAAAAAAATGCTGTCTTATATTTGTATCGGTTCCTTTGCTTTTCTTCTGGTAGTTGGGCCAGTCTGGTTCCATGAAGCAATTTAGGATAATCTCAGAACTGCTCTAAATTGCAATCACAATAAGCAAACCTAGGAGGTCAGTCCAGCATCTGGGAATTATTGGATTATAGCAACAATTTGGTGACCCCTCCTTTTCCTGGGGTCATTCACCAGCTCTACCTCCCTAAACTATTAGATGAATACTTAATAGTTAAGCTGGCTATAAAGATGCTGCATACTACCAAGGCAGTGCAAAGTTGCCCTAAGTAGGGTCAGGATCTGGCCAGTGTATCTTAAGGTTAAGACCTCAAATATTTTGATTTTGTAGAAGTATATAGCTTTTCACTAGGAGTCTAAGGGAAATCAACAAGAACTGCTCCACTGGCTTCAATGAAAGCAGGATCAGTTATTAAATGTTATTAGACACATGATACTCTCAATCTATGCAGCAGTGTCTCAACACTGAATTTAGACAGAAGCATGACTGTTTAGTATTCAGTACAAATATTCCTACACTGTCTGTGCAAATATTACAAATTTCCCTTCTCAGTTCTGCTTTCCAGTACCTTTTATAGTCCACATTGTAGATGATAACTTCCAAGCAACATCTGATTTCTTTGCTTGTCAATGTGTTTAATATTTAAATAGTGCTTCTCTCTATTTAAGGTTTGAATTGGCTTTTGTGTTTCAAAATGATGTAATATTCTTAATTCCATGAAGAAAACTATATTAGTGTACCCTTAACTGGCTTAGATAAGGAATGATTAAATAAATGAAGCTTGCAAATCATTATTTAAATTTGTACAAAAAATATTTTATGGTGCCCCATATTTGATTTATATTCCATCCTAGTAAATGTGAATCAAAATGTTACCTGGATCACATTTTGAGATGTACTTTGAGATATCAGTTATAACCTTTCTGTCAACAGCTTTGGAAACAGTTGTTAGCAAGACATATAATCTTTTTTAAACAGCAACTCATAAAGGCTGATGTGATCACTAAGCCAAAAGATTTTCTAATTTACAGATTTCGTTAGCAGATGTAGTTAGCAGCACTCTCATAACGTTAACAGTCATATACACCTAATTTCAAAATCTGCCATATGAGATTATATTAAAAGCCTGCTTCTGGGAAATATCATTTGCATATTAATATGCTAAAAAAGGAAGGGGAGATGTAAAATTCTGCTTTGAAATAGTCCAAAGCTATTGGCTTTATTTTAGAAAGAGTTAGCATGTATAATTAGCATAATTCAAAATGTTGACTTTGACATCTTTTATGCTTTGGATCCTATCTATCTGTGAAACTGCCTCTCTGCTTGCATCCTGTCAGTCACTGATATTAGAGGAAACATTTGATATAAAACGTCATGCATCTAAATGTGAGAGGCATGTGTGACTGGGTGTTGGCCAGTAATTTTTCCCTCTGGAACTCAATTCTCCCTCTTGACACAGAGATCAAGTTTACTGACCTTGAAGGAATGTCATAAGACCTAAGCATCTGTAAAGATACTTGCATGAGGAAGAGGCAGAGGTCTTTAGGGGGACAGTGTAGTTTGTTGATTTTTATTTATTGGAAAAAGCTTACCTCATTTATTGGCCTTGTGTCAGAGTGTTAACCTTAGGATCTAGTCTGGCAAAAGAATCCTAGGCTGCACCCATCTGTACATTCCCACACATTCAGGCATTCCTCCCACAGCTACCTTGCAGTGCAGGGTTCTTTTTTTCTTGACCTTGGGAACTTCTGGGGTCAAAAAAACTCATGCAGAGAACAAGTGGGGCGGTGCACACGCCACGCAAAACTGGAGCTTGGCCCACTGGAGCCACGCTCCAGCTGCCGGCCAGGCTCCCAGCTGCAGGAGCACCTCAGCTGCAGCTTCCCTGGCCCCCATGACCCCAGGTAAGGCTGCTGGGGCCAGCAACTATGCTGGCCCCAGCCTCCCGTACCCCACCTGGGTTAAACTGCTGCACACCAGAGCACGTGTGGCACAAGCATTCTTCGGGGACAAACAGCAGTGGCACAAGGTGTGCTGCTGCTACTTGTTCCCAGGGAACCAAATATCTGCTTGATTGGATGTGATCCTAGTGTCTGTGTAGGACTCCTTTCAGCGGAATTTTGCATGGCTGCAATCATCAACTCATACACAGCAGGATAAGCGGATCTGGACCTTATTTTGGATAATCAGGATCTTATTTTGTTATATTGCAATTTAATTTCCCTTTTGCATACATAGATCCTGGGAGAACTCAGAGAGATGAACTATATAAATGAAGAAACTGGATTGCTGTCTCCTACCATATGCTTGTCACTTTATGAAAGACTATTAAACTTTAGGAACAACTTTTTTATTTTAAATCAGTCTAAGGACTAAGTATTTCTCATCCTTGCCAGCGAATGATAACAAAGCCCAAAGCAAACAGAACTTACTTAGTGCCTCAAATCTTCAGTCTTGTTGGATGGTGTAGCAAACATACAGCTAAGCTGTTTTAGATGACGTGGGAAGAGGGATAATAGTTAAAAAACAAGGTGTAGAATTTTTCTCAAATGCTGCCCCAGACAGGACAAGGTGAGCAATTCTCAAATAGTTGAGGACTTCACAGAAAATAAACTTTTTGTTGCTATTCTTTGTAACAATGTGAGGCTCTGAAGACTGCAAAGTAATATCTTAGAAAAATGCATTTTCTACTAGCCTATAGCCAGGATTCTTTCAGTAAAAGTCACCTTGGTCAAAGATCAAATATCTATTGTGTAGCAACAATGGAACTTGGATAGAAGTAGTACACAGGTTGTGCATACAAAATCTTTCCTTAAATGGACCAGTATGAAGCCAATTATGTATTGGACTGAACTGTGATATATGAAGTCAATTGACAGCCTTTCCCTTTATGTACTGCTTTAATGTAAAAAATCATAGACTTGGCAATTTAAGGTTTGGAAGCAGGTGAAAAAATCTTTTCCGGGGATCTAAAAGAACAGAACCTATCTAACATAGGGAAGACTCTTTCCAAATAAAATGTTAGGACTCTCTTGACATTTAGTGTGTGGAGAGACTTTGCTTTTAGATTCTTTAATTTAGGACTACAGGATGGGAGTGTAATTGCTTTGTGTCAGAGGAAGTCTGAATTAATATTAGGGGATTACTCTGTCTCTGTGGAAGGGAAGCAGAGTTCTCATACTGACAGAGCTCAAGGCTTGCCAGTTTTCTTCATAGAAGACAGCACCACCAAAAAGACAGCATTGATGGATGCATAAGAGAGAGTTCTGTAACTATGTGTTCAAATGATGTTCTTTAATAGTTCAAAAAGGCAATTTCAGCTCTCATAGGATGGTTGGAATACTTCTGGAGTCTTTTTACAGTAGAGATTAGTTATTTTTCTGTGACTAAAGGTTTCCAAAGTTGTTTTAAAGTTATTTTGTTTTTCTTTTGTTATTTTGTTTTGGGATTTTTGGTAAATAAAAAATATTTATAAACACATTAATATGACTAAAGAGAACATCAGATGTTCCATAAATGGAACTTCAGTACCACTGTCATCATCTAAGCTGATCAACTAAGAATCGACTTAACTCTCCCTCCACATTTTCAACACAGGAACATACTCAGCTCATTCTGATAAAATACAATTCAAACTGAGCACATTTAAAAAGTTCAGAGATCGTTGGTTTCGAGATGGTTTAGAGATCATTGACTCCAGCGGTATTCTTTATACTAATGACCATAATATATCCAGAACTGGAATAAACATTTTAAATGCACCCACTGTATTCTAGACACAGGTATATGTTATTTTGCAGCATGGGTTGGTTTCCAGAGAGCAGATACTCTCCTATTCTTTGACACCAAACTAAGACATCATAAATCTGATTTTCAGGTGTCTAAACACCCATAATTTCCATTGCTTTCAAAAGGAATTTAAGTAATTAGTAAATTGGAAAATAAGGTCCAAGCTGTCCAAGGTGGTGGAGGCGCCTAATGGTATGTTTACACCGCTACTTAGACTCAAAGCCTAATCTAGACCCATTCTCTAAGCTTCACACACTAATCTCCTAATTACCATCCTACAAAAGTCCAGCCTGAGTATACTCAAACAAGCTGGCCCGAGCATCAGCAATCAAGGAAGGAGTTGTTCTTTCCTATCCTGCCTTTCCCTGTTGGTGTCTTTGGTACTGACCAAGCTACCCATGATAGAAGAAAAGGAAGAAAAGGAAAGTCCACCAGTGGGCTTTTTTCAGTAACTTCTCTTCTCTTTTGCCAGTAACAAAAGCAAAGCACAAAAGAAAGGGCAAGTAGCTGGCATGATCCTTAGCTGATCTCCTGGTTTGCTGTTCTTGTCCAGGGAAGCCATTTCTATGGATCAGCTTGCCCTCACTTGTCTCTCCTTCTGTGCTTCACATATGAAGAGAAGCAAGGTAAACCAGAAGGGGTGGGGTATAGTTTGCATAGTTGGGGATAGATTTGGTAAAAGTTACATCAAAAAGACACATTCTAAAACTGCAGCCACTTTTGAACATTTTTGGCTAAATGTCCCAAAATAATAGGGTCAATAAAGTGTTTGTTTTGGTGGCACTTAAATTTGAAACCACAAATTAGTTTGATACGAAGATAAAGGGGACAGTTTTATTAGGATACTTGTGGAATATGAGGGGAGAAAAGCAGCAAAGGGAATGGATGAGAAGGAGGATGGCTAAATGCAATAACAAGAGTTATCATTCTGATTCTTTCAGATGCCTGGGACATGCCTTTATTGAGGAGGGACTCACAGCTCAGTGTTATCCTTGTGATTTATACTGATCCACTTTTCTTTTGGGACATATGCATCTGCTATGCAGCTACTACTGAGATTCAGGATAGCACATGGATGAATCCAGAACATTCGGATAGGGACTGAATGTTAGACTGAGTAATTTTTGCCAGGACTTGTTTAATGAGACCATTACATTTTGCTATTAATAGTTATTGCTTTGCTTTGCTATTTTGCTAGTGTTTCTTCAATTACTTAATTTGCTTCATTGGCTCTAAGTGATAGGATGTGCTAAATCACTTGATGCTGTGCATTGGGTATTAAGCATACTGTCAAAACACCATCATTTCATACTTATTATATGGAGTGCTACATGTTAAAGCATGTAATGGGGTACAAATAGTTTTCCTTCCTTATTTTTTTCTTCAGTTCATTATAAGTATGTTGGGTTATAAAGTCTAAAAGAAGAATGGGTGCCACAACCCAAGAGATTTCTCTCTCCATGAAGAAGATATTTAAATATTCTATATTTATAATTATTTTCTTTAGATTTGTTTAAAAAGTGTTCATGGGTTTGGGTACCCATACAATTAACTCAAATCAAAATTAACTAAACTTAAACAATTAAAATATCCAACACAAAAACTTAAACTGATATAAAATATCAGATTTATTGTTTCTCTACTGCTCAGACACTCACTACCTTTCAATCCTACCCTCGGGAAAGGCCTGAGGAAACAAATAGAGAACACAAATGAAAAGCACAGCACAGATGCACTGTGCAGCTCAGCCTGAAGATCAATATGACAGGGTCAGTGTCTAAAAATGCTAATACAAACCCAGAATCAAGGACCTATGGGAGAGAACTTTGTAAGACCAAAGGGCAGTTATACACTTTATTCCCATTTATTTTCAATAGTAAATGGGCACTTTTAATTGCTCTTGCCTCTTAAAATTTACCCCATACCGAAAAGGTACAGGCTTATAGCCCTCTCTTGTGAGCTAAAACATCAGCTCAAAGAATTCAGCTAATCATAGCTGCTGAAGCAGCACACAAGGAGAGATGTTAGGCTTCAAACAATCCAAGGAAGGCTAAACTAAGAAACTATGAAGCAAAACAGAAATCATCCTAGATTAAGAAACAGTTGTAATGTGTCTGTCAGAGAGTTAATAGTTCTGTTAAGTCAACCACATTCAGAAGCTTCCAAATGCGCTTTCACAGATAACCTCATGCAGAACACACACCAATGATCCAAGTTGGAGTCGGCAAAAACTGCTGTCAGGATTGCATCTGAAGGAAAAGATCAGAAACCCCTTGCCAAATGCAGAGCAAAAAAACCAAACCAAAACAAAACAAAAGAAAAACAACAGCAAACCTCATCCATCTCTCATCCATGCCTGTTACAAGGCATCAGGCCATTTTGAAACAGCCAAATTCCCCTAAACAACGAATCTGAGTGACAACAGAAAAATTACTTCTCTCCTGCCTAATTATAAAACAAAGCAAAGCAACCCTCTTTCCCATGATACAACACACACCTCAATATTATATCTGCTATTTATTTACCTTTTTAACTCAAGATTACTTCCAAAATAATTTGATTGTGTTTCATCCAGCTATCTGTAATTTAGATACTACTTCAGACAGACAGTGACAAAAAATCAAATGGCTGCACTTCTGAGTTCGATGGAGTGGAGATACCGAGCCAGGCACTCAGCTCTGATCAAGGCTGGAGGTGGAAAAGTGGCGTAAGTCTCATGTTTGTCCTCCTCCAGTAATGGGGACATTATATAAAGGGCCATTTTTCTGACATAAATTAAAGCAACCTGACACCTACCCTCAATTTTGACACCTTAACATGCTCAGTGGTCTGAATATTGGGTGGTGGTAGTGAAGGAGCCCCTATTCGGCACTGCTCAATGCAAGAATCTCCCTTGCACTGGAATGATCCTACCTAAAAAGGGCACAGCAAATACGTGGAGAGATGTTACTACTGCACTACACTTCATAGTTTCACCCAGAGGTAGTCATGATCTACAAACTGAACACACTGTAAAGCATCTACTACTTTCACCTTGTCACAGGATCAACGGCCCTTTCAAGACCCAGCCTTATTTCATCTCTGTTTGTTGAGAGGACCCCCCTGTAGCCAGCCATAGCATGGCTTCAAAAGGCGCAAGCCTCTGCTTTTGAGACCTTGGCTTTTCTTAGTCCCTGGCTTCCCTGGTGATCTGTAACACCCCCAACTCTGAGAGCTTCTTTTTTCAGTTAGTTCCT
The DNA here is from genome assembly GCF_000455745.1 of Alligator sinensis. NCBI lineage: Eukaryota > Metazoa > Chordata > Crocodylia > Alligatoridae > Alligator > Alligator sinensis. Next base: position 1,621,829 of record NW_005842203.1, on the reverse strand, counting down.
GGAAAGATGGGAGTATTTTCTTTTTCTTTTTTTTAAAAGGAGGGGGTCAGAGTGCTGACATGACAAAGACTGCCTGAAAAAAAGTCTTTATTGTGCCATTTCAATTGCCTGTCTCCATACTTGGACTTTAATCTGTCTGTCCTGGGATTATTCCTTTTCTCTCTGTCCATCCCAGGAACTTTTATCTCATGACCTCCCTCCTTCTCCTCAGGCTCACTCAGGCCCACTTGCAATAAAAGAATATAGTAACCTGGGGACAACACTCACCAAATACAATGAAATGAAGTCATGGGGAACCAATCAGGGGGCAGTGTCTGGACTCTGCTGCCAGGTCCAGATTGCCATCCTCAACTTGGAGTGAAAAGGGCATAAAGGTGCCCTGCTTATGAAACTATGCACAATAACAAATGCTCACACTATGCCCCTCCCCCCAAATGCTCCCCACCAAAACTGCAGGCTAGAATCCAGCTAACTTAGACTCCTTCATCACACTTCTATAGCCAGATGTACAGGTTGGAGACCAGAAGGCACAAAAAAGTCCATGTGGAAATGCACAAGACAATGGATTCCTTGTGGCAAACGAGCAATCACAGGTTATTACCCTTTGATTCCTCTTGAGAGAAACAGGTGGATTCCTCATACTTAGTGCCACCTATCCTTATCAGGTGAACATAATATCATAGCCAATAGTATAAGAAATCCAACAGCATCTTCACAGCCATCTATGTGTCATACCTGAACAAGATAAATGACATCAGAGACTAGTACATTCTCCATATCATATCCTGATCTAAAAACAAATTGTCTGAATGAGAACTATGTATGAGAGTTGATTCATGATATGCTTTTTAAATAAGCTTTTCAAAAGGAAAAGGAAAAGAACAAGCCCAATGAAATTGTCCATGTCAACTGAATTATTACTTTCTAAAAAGATACTGGCATATTGCCCTCCCAAAAGGAGGTCTACCCATTGGATTTTAAAGAAACAATGTACGAAGGTTTTTATGGTATCTTTCATACTTTTCCTCCAGTGCATATACTTTTTGTCACATATCATTAAAAATGTTCTAGAGTTATTCTTGTGTTTACTTTCCTGTGCATCTTCATCATAAATGGACAGGCCAGCAAGATTAGGGATTTTCTTCCCTTCTGTCTGTGTAAAAGAGGCAATGATCAATATTAAATGTATCTGATACCATAATACAATTTGCCTTTTGATAGGAAAGCAGTTAGAAGAGGCATTTTAGTTTGTTGCTTTATAACTGTAACCAAATGAAATAAAAATAAAATATTAATTTATTTTCCAAGTGTTTCTGCCAAAGGGCCAAAGGAGCCGAGTCATCCGCATGAAAACCTGTCTCAGAGTATGAATTGAGAGACTCCTGATAATGTTACTACTAATGAGTATTTTCATCTTGAATTTACTGTATTAACATTAAATAATTTGTCATACCAAGGAGATAATATGTAAATAATAACGTCTTTATTTTATAGGTGGTGAAACCTAACCAGAAATCTTAAGTCAAGAAGTCATAAAGGCTACTCATGAAGCTACCCTTGGAAGTTGGGAATTCCTATGTTTCTGCACTATGCTCATTCTACTGGCTAATGTGTCTCTTTTCTCTGAGAAGGTAGTGTAACAGTGGTGTTGTAGCTATGATAGTTCAGAAATTAACTGAGTGGCAAGGATTTCTTAGGTTATATCTTTTATGGGACCAACTGTGTAGCTGGGATAGTTGGACAAACTTTCAAATGTAAGAAATTTTTCCTCAGGTCTGACCAAAACTAGCTGAGAACAAAGAACTGTCACCTATATCCTTAAGGAGCTAACTTTCTTCCACAAATCTGCTAGTAGCAGATAGTAAAATTGCATGATATTTACTAATATTTCTTAAAAGAAGGCAGAAATCACTGAAAATCCCTAATGTATGAGATCCACTTTACATTATTCTCATGTGTGTGTTTGCTATTTTGGTTTGAAATGTTAGTTTATTAACAACTTTTATAGCATGTGCAATCAGTCCAAGATAAAATTTCAAAATTCTGAATGCAAGATATTTAGTATTATTCTTTCAGCTTCTGCTCTACAGCTAGAAAGTTTAGTAACAGATTCCTGATAAACTTTGAAGTCAAGAAAACTATACAAAAAATCAGATCCTTTCAGTACTGTCCAAACTAGGCTGGCCAATTCAGAATCACACTGAGTGATCTTCAGTAGTTATTAATGGTCAAAAGAGCTCCATTCTCTCTAAAGAAGTAGCTTCCAATCAACTTTACCTCATGTCTTTCTCCTGATATAGATAAATAGGAAGCAAACTTGACATAAGAGTTAATAGGTCTTAATAGCGCTTTTCTGCTTCTAGCTTCAATGGTTCCTAGCTGCTCAGGGGTGTGCGGTGTAATCCTATCTCTTAGAAAAGTCAATGTGTACTCAGGTTTCCCATGGCTGGATGAGTCTCTTGAAGTGCAGTTAGAGCAATGCTGCTTCTTTCATTGAAATTCCATTTTTTTCTGGTATTTCTGATGATTTTGAAGAGCTAAACATATTAGGTATGTTGATCATAAATTGTGATCCTTTTAGTATTATAGGGTTTTGGTTGATAACTCTATCACAGAAGTTGTGTAACTCTGTAGATTAGCACCCGTCTGTTTAGATTTTTGCCTCTTTGGATTGTGACAATGGGAATATTAGACAAAACCAGTACCATGGACAGCTCTGAGTCTGCTGGTCATTTCCTAGGGTGCTTGTACATGCCATGGCGGTATAATTCGATTTAGTTCTACCTAAATTGAAAGGTGGATTTTTACAAACACTGCTTCAATTTAAACAGAACTAAACCCCTGTGGTGTGTACACAAGAATGGGGGCCCAATCTTTATCTGCCTCTTCAGTGGTGGTGGGTCGGGGGGGTGGGGTGCAGAGGATGATCTTCCAGCAGGCTAAGTAGTCCCTGAGCTGCAGGGGGTGGGGGGTGGGGAAGGAGCACCAGGCCCCTGTGTAGCTCAGGCAAGCAGGCAGGCTCCAGGGAGAAAAAAAAGGAAAAGATCAGGCTTGCCACTTTTTTTTTCTTCAGTGCAGCATGCCTGCATGGGCTGCCACTGAGTCACACAGCCCTTGAGCTGTGTAGGGCCTGGTGCTTCTCTCCATGGCCTTTGGAGGTGTTTTATCTTGCTGTGTACCAAAGTCATTTAAAGCACAATATGCCACCAAGAGCGTAAACAGTAAAAAAATGCATTTTTTTGCATTAAAGTGCAAAAAGTCAGTTAAGCCACTTTAAAGGCCAATTTTGTGGTTTGTACAAAGGCCCCTAATGTCTAAATAGTGGAATTATAAAATTAAACCTTTTCTTTATACAGAAACAAGAATTATGTTGGATATTAAGGTAAAAAAACCCATGAGTATTTGCATGCAACAGCATTAGAAAGGAAGTAGGTTGAGTATATTTAAGAAATAGTATTCATTAAACAAACAGAGGATGATATAAAGGCCCATTTGTTTTGTCCAAGGTTGGTCTCCAGGGAAGGTTCCGTGAATCTCGAAGGGTGCCCTGTTCTGGTAAGCGTAATGGATCCACAGGGAAGCAATACATAGCTGAGAAAGGTGTACTGCTATAGATAATTGTCTCATTTCCTAAACTGCAGTTAGAAAAGTATTAAAGTAATGTATCCTCTTCTATTTTCCATCTGTGCCAGTTTTTCCATTATGCAGCTTACATTGAAGGGAGACAATGTATGGTCAAACCCTACATTTTTTATATTTTAACTTGCTTTCACAGCAAAATATATTCTCACTGCCATCCTTTTTGTAGGAAAAATTAATCTTCACCAGTTGTTCCAGCAGTTATTTCAATAATGTGTTGCATAAAAATAGGAAAAACTCTACAACAGTACTCAGACAGTGGATATATAGAAAATGGCAGCTACTCATTCATGGAACAGCAATCAAATAACCTGCTGTATCATAGTACTTACAAACACTCCAAGTCAGCTAAGTATTTATGTGAAAATAATTTGTTATTAAAACATGTTTATTTTGCAAGAGGCTAAATAGGAAGCAGTTGATGGCTACTAACCTCAGATGAAAGCAGTACTTGCATTACAAGAATTAACACTCCATAGCACTCAGAATGAGTAGATTTCTGCTTACAGGAGAGCACGATTGACATTTTTAAAGCAAATAACTCATTGATGCAACTTTGAGAATTGCTTTTTCAATAGTCCCCATTGGTCACTAATTAATTGGCTCATTTAAGTGTTAGTAATGAGAATGTTTTATAGGGAATCCACAGCTCAAAGTGCTATAGCTAACCACACTGCCTGCCTTCCAAATTTACATGTTAACCTACCTGGAATCAGACTGCTCAGGCTTCTTTGGATAGGAGGAAGACATTCCATTATATAGATAATTATGATGACATCTACAAATTCTATTTCAGCTTCATAAAATACATCTGTCTGCATTAAAAGACATATATAACTTTTTTTTTTGTTTTGCCATCTCTTGCATGTGGATGTACACACACACACACATGCACACAAGTACACACACCTGCATGGGTATGCACACAGGCACACATTCATATATGTGCACACACACATATATGTGTACATACAGATGTGTTTTCTGTACCTTCTGCCCCCAGCTAAACCCTTCTCACATATGGAGTAGCCAATTCCGAATGCCTGTTATTTATAGCAAGAAGAGTACAGCTCAAAACAGCATTACTATGCATTTAAAATCCAGTGCAGATGAAGGAAAGATATTTTGTTTGGTCTACATTATATGCAGAATCTAATGAATACTGAATTTTCCACTAAAAGCAATTTTCCCTCTGGAGATGCTTGATGATAGGTAATTACAAAACTATGGGTGTAAAAAGCATGTATATAAGTGATGCTGTACCTTCTTTTATCATAGACATTTTCCTGATGTACAGTAGGAAATTCCTGATAGAGGTCAGGTTTTATTAAGTCCTGCTATTTCCTTAACATTGTCTGATATACAGATTAAATACTTCAGTATAGTGATGATCTTGTGTTTATCAAATCCAATGGTATTAAAAATAAGTTTTAGGGTTTTTTGGAAGCATAATTCCAACATGAATATACAAAAAGGGTTTTGTGTAAATGTGATACAAAGGAAAACAGATGTAAATAGACTAATGACCATACATCTGGCCTGGGCAAACTGGATTTAGTGCAAGATTGGAGGGGAGAACCTCTAGGTCACTCTAAATTACCTGGTTCATAATGAAAATCTGGGCAGCTTGAAACTACCTTATTTTATCTTACCTTATATTATACTAGATGCCAACAGCCCATGGACATTCTTTTGGCAGTCATGATGAGCTAGCTAGCTGACTTTGAACTCTTGCTTCATGCACTGTGCTATGTATGAGTCAGGAGTGAAGATGGACGAGGAGACATTATTGTGACCTGGAAGCAAAAGTTGAAGGCTAGAGACCTGGGTTTTTCCAGGCAAAAATTCTAAGAACAATAGGTGGCTGAACCCCAGGGCTAGTGTTTGTGTTGCACATTCTTTCCTATTTTTTGTAGGAAGAGAGAGGAGGCCAAGGATCAAGACTGACTCAGTCAGAGGGAATCGCCTTCTTACCAAAATTGGATGGTAAGCAGTGGTCAGTATCTAGTGGCTGGCCACTTTTAACAGTTGGCAGCTGTCTTTCAAAAGACTTCAGGACTCTTTTTCAACGTCATGGTCTTCCTGGCCATTTTAAACTTCATGGTAGTAGTCCAAGGTTTAATAATTTACTAGACAATGCTAATTGAGTAATAGCTGAATAGATACAGGAGTAACTTGCATAGGTAGTGAGGCTGTATGGGGGAACAAAATTGTAACTGCAAAGCTATATCGTAAGGACCAACTGAAATTTATTTCTCTGTGCCACATGTTTTGCTACTACTAACAGTGAAACTGAAGGCTTCACAAAGGCAGCTGTGAAATAACTCTTTACTGCTCTCATCTCTGCCAAGTGTAATATTTTGCTATTAGCAGAAACTTCTAATGGCTTCCCTCAATGACTACTATAGTGGCTTGGCACATACTGATGCATTTGAACAAGGCATACATGACCTTAATGATAGTGTCCTGTAGATAATTGCAGGGAAGCCTGATTAATTTTTTAATACACTTTTAAGGATTCTTCTGATGTATATATGAAACGGATTTTCCTGTGCCTCCTGGGCCTTGCACTGTTATCAGAGATGCAGTAGCCTACATACATACAAAATAAATGTTACTTATATTTAAATGTATATGTGACCAGTCTGGCCTTTTCGTTTAAAAGCAACATGTTTCCTGTGACACAGGGATCCAATCTTGATATGAATTTGAGCCTCTCCACTCTGTATGATGAAAGAAGGTGCTATTACTGTGGAGACAGAACTATAATTCAGTGCCCTTTGGGTAAAAAAAATCCCAGCACACTGTTGGCACTATAGAAATACATCAATAATATATAAATGGCACTGAGCTCCAGCTAGGATTGGGTTCAATATTCTTCAGCAAGTAGGATGGATCAAGCTGACATGAGGCCTTTGAGAGGACAATCAGCAAAGGAAAACAAAAGATCCTTCAGGCCTACTTTTTATTTAGATGATGTTTTCTGTGTATTCATTTTGTGTGTCGTTTTCTAATTAATTGCAGCCTCTCTGCTCTGCATCTTGTATATAAATGTGTGAAAGGTGCCTCTTTTTGCCATATAATTGTTACTGCAACGACATTTTAGGAAGTGAATATAATATAAATTGTCTGAAATACAATGAGGATTAGAAGATGCAATATGCAGGAAACTCAACATGTTCCACTATTGTTCACAACCTGCTTTTTAAAAAATATGCATGGTACTAACTTTCTCTTGCTCTTTTCAAATTGCTTGTGATAAAGATATGTGGGTGGCTATATCACATCCCTTCGAAAAACCTGCAGGATTTCAATAACCAAAAACCCACTGACCTTAATTACCACAAAAAAGGCTTTCTGTCAACACTCCTGATTGCTGACTATTGTTCTCCAGTTCCCTGTATGCATGTGCTCACATTTTATGGTTGGCTGAATGTAAAATAAATATTAACAATAAGAGCTACTACAACAGTTTCATGTATAGAAAAAATTATCTTTCTTTTCTTTTGCTTATCCGAGATTAAAAGCCCTCAATATATATAGGCTGACTATGAGATTACAAAGAAAAAGGGCATAGTAATAATCCACATGGTCTTAAATTATAAACGCCAGCAATTAAAATCTGCCTCTATTAATAACATGGCTATTATGCCACTGGATGGGGGGCAAATCATTGTTTAAAACAGTACTAGGGAATAGAACTAGGAACAAGAATGTAAATTATGAAAGGGAAAATTGGAAAATGCAGGCCAATTAGGTCAAACCCAAGGAGAAATCATATGACACTAAATGTAAAATAGCATCCCAATGGAACTGGCAATAGTCCATACCTTGGGATACTCACAACTTGCCTGTTCCCTCCATTTGGAGGATTTTCTCTAGTCTTGCATTGACTGAGAAATAGACAAGCACAAAAAGTTGACCCTTTACATCTTTTTATCTTTTTATGTAAGGTATGTCTTTGGGGTTGCCAGCCAGGCATAATTTAGAGAAGCCTCAGGACCTTGTTACAAGGTTAATTTGGGCAGCTCCTGGAGCTCTTGACACCTGGATTGTCCACACATTAAAACCTTATACAAGTTTTAAGTATTCATTATGCAGCTAAAAGTTAAAATTCTTTGTACTAAACACAGAGTTAGAGTCTGTTAGACCAACTGGGTCTACACTGCCATGTTTTTTAAAATATAGAAATTCCCCTTCCAAAATAATTTAAAGTAATGTTTATTGAAATATTAAGGCTACTGAAATCATTCCATCATTATTGCTAGCACCAACACCACCTCCTGAAACAGCTTCTCCTTCCATTCTAGGTAAATGTTAGTAATGAGATGCAAATGTGAGTGTGTGTGTGTGTGTGTGTGTGTGTGTGTGTGTATATGTGTGTGTGTGTGTATATGTATATGTAGTTTTTATTAGGTTCTGTAAAGCTGGCCCAATAACCTTTTGGCAAGTCAAAAAGAGAGAGACCTTTTCAAATTATTCTAATTCTAGCATCTTAATCTAATCACTAAAAATGTTACCAGATGAGCCATATGTAATCCTGATGTAAACAGAGCAAGCACTATTCAATGGATTTGGATGACATTTACTTGGTAGGAGAGGAATCTTCTTGTTGTGTTGGAGTCTAACAAATGGATAAAGCATAAACAAGGAATAAAAATACCAAGCACTTGGCTCTTTAGGAAATCAACTTTCAGATATAAAATACCAATTACTTTTGGTTGTGTGTTACAAATGAAGTGTATGCTTTTCTATTTTGTTGCTATTTTAAGAAATGAACCACACAATTAAATTCCATGCCTATTGTGGTCTTGAGACAAGTGAATACTTAAAGATAGAATGTAATTATGAACATAGTATCTTCTTGCTGGAAAAGAACGCACAGCTCAGAGTTAGTTTACTACTTCACCCACATACAAAGGGATGTTTCTTATACGTAGTGCTTTACAAAAAAGGCAAATAATGTTTAGAATAAAGGATAAGAGCATATAGTAAAGACTATGGTAACAAAAATCTTAGAACTTCATTTTTCATGAAAGAGAGATTTATGTGGGAGAAGGAACTGTTTCTAGGAGGTGGAGATTTGGTGTCTTTCCCAGGGAAGCAAAATAGTTAGGACACACATCAAGCCTCTTCAATTTACACATGAAAAGACAAGGAGCTTTAACTGCCAAACTCAATCTGGAATGAAACTGAAAGCTGTTTTTCCTCTTCCTCTTCCACTCAAGCACTAATAAAGAATTTGCAGTTTTGAACTTGGGGTGTGGAGAGATGACGCAATTACCACAGAATAATATACTCTTAGTTTTTACTCCATAGAAAGGTACAGACACACAAAAAGCTCTCCAAAGCTACTTTGGCCATGGTCACTGGGCGACAGGGGAACCTAAGATGCATTGAGCAAATTATTCTCCCTGTTTGAAATTGTCAACATGTTCCATGTAATAACATAATAAAGTTAGCACACATTTTTCAAGGGGTAAACGTTAGCTTGGAGTTATTATGCAGGGCTGTGCATGGTGGGCACATCCAGATGAGTAGGAACATCTTTGAGATGCTGCAAAATGCACTTGGTGCATGTGAAAAGGTTCTCTGTGCTGCATATTTGGAGTGTGGAGCCAAAATTAGATACCTGGAAATCACAGTATCTAAAAAAAAAAAAAAGCACCAAAAAAGCAGGGTGGCTTATGTGGCTGCAGCATGTGCCACTAGGCTCTGCACATCTGGATCACTGTGGCTGCAGCCCTGGGAGGCCCCCAGGACTACAGGTAAGGCTCCCAGCCTCCCCTACCCCACCCGGGGCAATTTGCTGAGCACCAGAGCGTGTGTGCAGAGGCATTCCCCAGGGACAAGTAGCAATGGCACAACAAGTGCATGCTTGTCTGGATGCACCCTGTGTGTTCGCTCCACATGGTGTATGTCTGAACACTTAGTTCTCTGGACCATGTGTGTGATTCAGAAAGGAATCCAGCTCATTTTCCCAGAGGCCCTACACTGATTCTTTTTTGCTACTAAAAGAAGCTGAATACATATAGGTGTTATTACGGTCGAGTAAGATTATACATTTTACATAGACGTGTTTTGATCATAATGGCACTTGAAACAAATTACTGAAGAAATGTTAATTACACCATGCCTCAGTTCTTAGTCAATTAAAGCACTCATGCTGAATAAGAAATTTAAGAAGAAGGAGACTAGAGTTTAAATTGTTAAATATAATTAATTAATCCCTAGAAAACATTAGTATACATAGGGTGCATGTTTAAAAAATGCCTATAAATCTCAAGAGACTAAGTCTCACTTTCAGTGAGTCTTATTTAGGGTAAACGTCCTTAAGCAATGTAGTTTCATGGACTTTCAATGGTATTTAGGTTTGTAACATCACTTGGGTGCTTTGGAATATTTTACCCGTAGGCTCTTAAGGAGTCCTCCTTGCCTGGTGCCTATCCTCATGACTAGGTTCCGGAACTCCTTCTTCCTTGCTTTATAATCATGTGAAAGCAATACTAGAAGGGACCTCAAGAGATCATCTAGTCTAGCCCTCTGATCAAGGCATACTTACCCATTCCAGTCAAACCACTCTGACTAAACCATCCCAGTCAACTATTTATCTAACCTGGTCTTAAAAAAACCCCAAGGATAGAAATTCCACAATTTCTTTAGGTATCCTGGTCCAGTGGTTGACCATCCTCATTGCAAGAAAGTTCTTCTAACCTAAATTTCCCTTGCTGCTGTTACCCCTTCTCCTGTCTTCTGGGGCCACAGAGAATCACCACCTTCTTTATAATCACCTTTCAGGTATTTGAACAGTGTTCTCTTTCTCTCTCTCTGGCCCATGAATCTTGTATTTTTTGCTTCACTGTGTCATATCCTTAGCAGATGTGGAGATTGCCCTTGCCATCCAGCTAGAGGCTAGTTGGAAGAGTCTCCTGGGATATGTAAGATGCATATTTGAACCCCCTCAAGCTCTCCTACTTCTTAAGCAACTGCTCTAGCCATGAGAGTACTATATAAGAGGTGGCCAGTGCCACCTTCATCTCCTGTCACTGTTTAAAAGATTGAACCAGTCACCTGTATCCAAAGATATAACTTTGTTTCCTAAGGCTACACTGGGGCAGAAACAGATCCAGGACTTTACAAAAGGGGGTGCAGTGGCTGTGACCAGTGCTGCAGGGGTGACTGCACTCACTGCTCCCAGCCTCTTCCCCTTGCTTCCCCCCACCAGGGCAGGCAGATGGCACTGCAGGAGCAGCAGCCATGGGCTTGAGTCCCAAGGAAAAAAAGTATTTCCCTGTCTTATTCTCTGTACTGAGAGGTCTGTCCCCTCCCCTTCCCTTCTCTCTCCATCTCTTCCCTTCCCATTACTTCTCCTCTCCTATCTGCCACTTTCAGGTGCTGTCCTGGAGGTGAGAGGAGCTCCTGCCTGCTTCAGTTGGGCTGCATAGGGGTTGCATTCACTGGGGACTGTGGCAGCAGCAGCAGTGGCCAGGGAGCATGCTGCCAGGCTGGCAGGCAAAACCAGAGAAGGAGAAGACAGGGTAGGGGAAGACGCCTGCCGACTGCCCCTACTGCGAGAGTCCTGGACTGAGCGCATCCCCTGTGTAGCCCATCTGGAATGGGTAGAAGCTCCCCTCAGCTTGGGATGTTCTCCCAGTGGCAGGCAGGGGTGGGAAGAATGGGTGGGGGGAAAGGCTGGGGGGAGACATACCTTTGAGCCTGGAGTTGAAAAGGGGGTGAGTGCTTACCTTCTTCAAGACTTAATTCCCCCCCACTGCTCTGACAGCATGGTCAGAAAGTTGGGGTGCAGCCATGCCACTGCTTCCCCTCTGGATCCAGCCCTGCACCAGGGGTTTCAGGCAAATAAGAAGAGGATTCATAGCAACTAGAAAGTTAAGCAGGAATCTGCCTAATCTAGCCAGTAAGAAACACTGAGAAGAGGGGTGAGGCTTGGTGCTGGGAAGCTCAGCAGGATCCAGTTGAAGGCAGTAATCCTAAATGTTTAGAAAAAAACATTCAGTGGCTATACACTTCACTAACACAGTTGACTCCATATACGTCTTAAAAACTCACTGATCTCTTGGCTATACTTCCTTACCTCTTCAAAAAAGTAAATTCACACAGTGTTACATTGTTTTATACTCAAGCATCAGAAAATGTCAAAGTAACATTCCTCATAGGCACATCTACACATGCCCCTGACTGTGCAGTTGGTACTTCAAAGTCATTTAGTACTTGCTTTAGCAAGTTGTTTTTGACCCAACAGCGCAGTAGCAGCGGCATCATGGTTAGTACCTGCTGAAGCTCGTCGCTACAGTGACATAGCATCTCATATAGATGTGCCCCATTTGCACTACTCTTTGCAGTTTTTATTTCCATGTTCACATACTATGTTTCAAAAACAGAATTATGACATTAATACTAAAAAGCTCAGCAGTGACTGAGGCAAGGAGCCCTTATTCATCTCCTTCATACATTATAATGTTTTCTGAATGAGCCAAGACCTGTTCTTGCTGACCTCAAGATGAGCCACTCAGCCTCAATTCTCTCTTCCAAGTTACAGCTTTTAGGGGACTAGCCTGACCATCAAATAAAAAACTAGTCAAAACGAGCAATTTTACATGTTCTCAGAGGAATAGCTGGGATGTTCTGCACCCTGGACAGCAGTAGCACATAGAGGTAGAAACTGCAGCCAGGCTGCCAGTAGCCGTGCTGGCTGGGCCAGCAGCACAGGGGCTGCTCTTTCTGTGCCACCCCACAAAGTTGGAGCCTGGGACTGGTGCCTGGCACCAGCCCCTTCCCTCCCTTACTGTCTTCCCCAGTAGTTATGCTACTGCATGCTCTATTGTTTATGTATGTGATTTTCTTATGCTTCTGACTTGGTTAAATCAAAATCAATTTCCCTTACAACAAAGCCATTCCCTGTTCCACAGTGAAGTCTATTTCTGTGTCAAATTTTTATGTTCAAGCCTAAACCTTTCTGCTGGATGGCAGTTCAAAAAAAATTATAGTAATTTATTTTTAACAGGAAAAAGAATCTTTTTTGTCCTTGTACTCAAAGGTGTCTAATCTTTTTTTGCTTAAATTTACAAAAAATGGGGGGAAAAATCACTTGCATGTACAGCCTGAGCATGGAAAGCTTCCACCCAACATAACAAGACTGCTTCATTTGTTATCTTGTTAAAATGGGATCATGGCAGCACCGTGACAATGCAGGGAGGTGCCTGGGGTGGCTGGCACCTGTTGGGGCAGTGGTGACTTCTGGTTGCCGCCGTTGCCATGATTGTAATTGCATGGCTGTGGCAAAAGCTATTTTTTTCACTGCCTGGCCCCATCAGCTCCTGGGGCAGTTGCCCCTGTCAATCTGCCCTAGTTACACCATTGGACCATGATGGAAGCTGCTGTCACATCTCATCACTAGACAAGGTGTTGTTACTATGCTTGGGCCTGGAGGACTTAGTCATGTTGCAGATACCGTTGTATTGGTCTTTGAACATTCTTTGGGCCTTACTTCTCCTCTGTAAATTGATAATACAGTTCTTCCTTCTCTCACAGGAGTAATGAGAGGAAAATGTACGTTATAAGGTGCTAGTACACTGGAGTAATGAAAACCAAAAATGGCCTAAGTTGTAGAACTAATTTTTACATTTTTAGGCATGTAATGATACAGCATCTGTCAAATTACGTACACTTCTGAGTTGTAACAAAGAACAGTAAAGTACTGTAAGGAGCCTTGTGTCATTCAAGACAGTCAGCACTTTTTTCTCTGTTGTCTATTCTGAGAAACATAAGAGTGGAACAAATACAAGTTGTCTCCTATGATACAGACTCACAAATTAAGCAAAATGAATTCATAGAAAGATACAACTTTGTTGTATCTTATGGCTGTGATGTATAAGTAACACAAACAACCATCTTTTAGAATGTGGGCACAGACAGACAAGCTGAGTGCATAATTTTTCATAACCATTTTTTTTGTCTGGAGCTGGATTTGGCAGACCGGTGTCTAGAAGAAAACAAAATGTGATGTCAGGGGCTGCTCTCGGCCTAGACAGTTTTGTTAACAGGGAAAACTCTTGACTCCTGTGCTGCTGTAATATGGGAGTTCCAGCAGTATTGCATTATATTTTGTGGGGTCTTTTTTGGAGTCTTCTGAAGCTTTGCTGGATTGACCTGCAGAGCTGTGATTCAAGCACCTAACTAAAACAAGTCTGTAACACTGTTGGCACTATGCTGGAAAACTTCTTATTCAGGAACTACATAGACATCACTTTGAAAATACTGCAGCAAGCTGCTTAAAACCACCGTAGTTACCTCTATTTGTCTCTAGTGATTTTTAATATAAATATTGATTTTACAACTACTCACATGATGAACCATGTCCTCATTGTAAAATTTCCCTGTAAACTTTTAAGTAAGTCATTTATTTAAATGCACCATTTTTATTTGGAGTGAACTGCATTCTCAAGCACAAAGCTTATTTGTAAAAAAAAAAAAATCAAAATTTTTCTCAGTTACAATTTGAGGCTCCTTTTCAATATTTTCTTTTCATATAAAAATAAATGGATATAGACAGATGGAAGCATTTGCATTTTTATAGGATGCAGGAATGAACACTATGCTCAATTAAACTATTTCATTTAGTAGCAGGCTGGCACTAAAAAATCCTGACTATATCTTTGGAAACTGAAAACTTTTTTCTGAGTCTTTTTCTTCTTCCTTAGTAGAAAAGAACCTTTAAAATAACAATTTCTTTTTTTCTATCTACCATGTTATTCAGTAGAGGTTATGATACTGGCTTTGGGCTGTGTTGACAGAAACAATGTTTTTCAATACAATCCATTCCATGAACAACCTCAGTTTTCATTCTCTAATCAAGGAAACACATGCTTTTCATATAAAGCTTCAGAAATCTGAGATTCCTCATTAGCTAGTATGATATGATAGATTTATTGCAGATCTCACTGTGGTTAAATTCCTATCTATGGACTCTGAAATCTCCTTTTCTTTGGTGACTATAGCTCCCCAGTGAGTTATGTAATTTGAATTATATTTGGTATACAACTTATACAATTAATGGTCCTTAAGGAAAAATCTTGCCTTCTGTTTCTATAGATTTATATGTTTTTTTATGGCTGGAAGGCCACAGATTTGGCCAATATCCCAACAGTCATATGAAAAAGGGTCTCTCTACTGTTTTATGGCTAGATTGTGATATTAAAAACTGCCCTGGAAAAAAGGAAAGGCATAGCCCCAGAAGCAGATGACAAGACAAGCTGTGATATTAGCAGTCAACATTTTCTAAATGATCCTAGTAGCAGGTCACTCCAGGGTGGCTCAGCTCTGCTGGCCAATGTGTTGTAGAAAACACAAATGAGTCAATACTCTGCCGATTCCTTACCTGCTGACATCTTGCCCACTCTTGCAAAGAAGCAACCCTTTTAAGGCAGTCCTCCTCTTTGAGTAGCAGCCACAGGGCCTTACCAATAATTGTATCTCATGAAAAGTGAGAAAACTAATAGGAAAGGCTCTAGACCCAACTGGATGAAGAAGTTAAGCACCCTATATAGCATATTAAAATGATGCAAAGATTCCACAAGGAGTGGCAAAAAAGAACTGGTTAATGAAGAAAGATGCATCATAGCAGTAAAGAAGTCTAAGGATAAAAATAAGAACACCCAAATGGAAGCTGAATTAGATCTTGCAAAAGGAATTGAAACAAATACACATAAGCAAAAGAGAAAACAAGGAAAGAAATAGTAGGGACAATTTGGTTTATTTTAGAAGAACTGGATGACCTCAAGAACTTAGAGTGACATAGGTGGGATGAGGTTCAAAAATTACTGAGGGCAATATTATGTTTTTAGGGCACTTCTACATGTAAGGGGGATTTAGTTCCCCTAAATTGAAATGGTGGGTTTTTAATTGTGACCCTCCGTTTCAATTTAGGGCAGGGGCGAGCAATTATTTCGGGCAGAGGGCCACATACTTGAGTTTTGGCAAGCCATCAAGGGCTGCATGATAGGCAGCCAGGGGCAGATAAATATTAATTTTCTTAATTTTGGGAGGGGCCCCACAGCCAGATAGAATGGCCTGGCAGGCCGCATCTGGCCCCCAGGCCGCATTTTGCCCACCCCTGATTTAGGGGCTTCTGTCACTGTTATGGAACAGCAATTGCCCACCAGCAGCTCACTGCACCCCTCCCTCCCCCCACTCCCTGCCCCGGCCGTGGGCAGACTCTGCTGGAAAAAAAAGTGGAGAGGGGCCCGATCCTTTTTTTTTCCCACCGCTCAGCTTGCCTGCCATTTCTGCAGCTGGGGGATGAGCTGAGCTGCAGGGGAGCCCAGACCTTGGTGATTTCTCATCACATTTTGTCATGGGTACATGGCCACACCATCATGTGTATAAGCGCCCTTAAAGACTGAGAAGAATGTCTCCTATAAACTGAGAGTTCATCAGGTGGAAATAATTAAGAAGTAAAATGACCCATGGCCATTGTTGATTATACGATGACTTAAACTGCTATAAAATGTGGCTATGTATAAAAAATAGCAAGCGTAAGCATGAGCTTAACATGTGTCAGTTGAGGCTTTTCCAGTATAGACAATAAAGTGTTAATACCATTGTATAAGGCCCTATTATGACCTCATTGGGAATACTGCATACATTTCTGGTATTCTGTGTTAAAGGAAAATGAACTCAAAATAGAATAGGTCTGAAAAGGTTTATTAAGATGATCAGGAGAATAGGAAAGTGATACAAACTGCTGTGTCCGTGCTGCAAGTTCATATATGAAACAACTGGAGTATCATGTGACCATCATTTTACCTTTTTGAAAGCCTTGGAGATTAAATCTGAAAAACCTTGCACTCCACTAGTCTATGGGGTAAAACCCCTAGAAGAAGATTTCTCTGGGAAGGAAGGCATCTCAGCCTCCAAAAGTAAAACAAGATAGGCTGCATTAACAATTGTAAAATAAACCAACTTGTGTGTCATTTAGCAGTTAGAAAATAATGATATATAAATAGAACAGCTTTGTGAAAAGGTGTATTTAATGGAAAACTGCATTTATGGTTTAATACCCATGGTTGAAGAGAATTCTAATAAACATATTTAGTCTTAACGCTTTTTTTTATGAATATTGCTACCATAAAAATAATGCCACATTCTTAATTAGACTTTTATTTCTTTGTATATTTATGTACTTAGTGAGTGTTCCATGGTAAACTGAAAATCCATTCACGTTTAATAGCTGCAAAAATTGTTAATATACATTCTACTTTATTTACCTCTACAATTTTGCTGCTGCCAAATTAAATTTTCTTTTTTTTTTAGCTTTTCTAAAAACAATAAGAAAGGGAATGTGAAACGTAACGCTTCAAATTAGACCAAACCATATAATCTCTTATACTATTTCTCCTGAGTTCTTTGGATATGTATGTAATTATGATGCTAAAATACCAACACTGAATAATGAGATATAGCTTTTACAGTTTTTATTTTAATTAATTTTAGCATATTTGCCTACTGCAGCTATAAATGAACTATTAAGGCCCACAAATACCCACAGGGCCATATTTGTCTGTCCTTTTATACCGTATGCTGAATATCTAACATTTTAATTTAATAGAAATAGGAGGATGAGTTGGGGCAAGAGTTTATTTCTATGTTTCTCATGTAAACATGAAGGCACATACTGAAGCTGGTACCAATAAAAGGTGAGTTGCAATTTCATCCAAAGGCTTGATAAGTGCCTTACAAAGGTTAACTAGGACTATGGAGTCATGTACATCTGGAGCTATTTCAAAAGGGGAACGTTTCAAAACAGCAACAGATGTCCACACATAACAATTAGAATACAACAATCTGGGAATGATACAAATGTAGCAAAAGTGCTCCAGCTTTAATCCTGGGTGAAGCAGTGTAAAAGTTGAGGTGGTTTTGCTATATATATTTGTATTATTCCAAAACTGTGTCCATACTCCAGTAGCTGTTGGGGTAGATGGAAACCTGTGAAACATAGTAAGGCTACAGGACAATCTAAGACTTTCCCTATATGAAAAATGTTCCTTATGGCTGGAAAGGCAATTGATATTCCATCATTCTTCCACTGTGAGGACTTCTAGTTACTGGATTTGTAAAACTGCAATGACTTAAGTTATAAATTATGAAAAATGGAAGATAATTAAATCTATTTTGCTGCTGCATAGTGTCCTGAAACAAACAGTAAACATTTAAATCTTTTAACAATGATATCTCAACTGCAGAAAAATCACAAGAAAATGCCTTGTTAAAAAAATCAGTAACAGCAGAGAGCTAGACAAGGTGATCCAAAGGTCTTTCCTATCTCTAGTTCCTGCGATCAATTTCATAAACTTGATTAGGCATATATACCCTTCCCTTTGTCCAGTCTTCTCTGCTTTTTTTCTTTGAAATAAATAATTTGTCTGAATTGGAGTCTCGTGAGATTGCTGGCTGTTAGCTATCAGGGAAGTCAGTCCCATCCTTGCTATGTTTATCTAGTTCTAATGTTCTACTTTGTGTATTTGTTCAGATGATATTGGTTACCCTAAAAACATGGCATGTGGCTCTTACTCCAAAATCCCACAAAGGAAAATAATACTGTTTTGTAAAGATTTACCAAACTGGTTATGGAAAGAGCCTTTGGTGGCACTTTTGTTTACTGCCCATTAAGATATTTAAGATAGTCAAGCTTTGTGGCTTATTAAACAAAGTTGCCATCATGCATGATATAGCATTACAATAGGATGACAGGAAATTCAAATAAGGACAAGACAGTAAGATATTGTTTTAGCAGATCTAAAGGAAGATAGTGCAAGATATGCCAACAGCAAGAAGAGAATAAACATAAAACAAGTTTTGTAAGACAGTGGGTGCTTTAATATGCAGTAGCTTATTTTACTGCACATTAATGTAATAGCTGTGTGCATTTATTGCACTTAATGTAGTCTAATGCACATTTGTTTAGTACCTCACATTGGAGATACTAAATTTAATGAGCATTAGGAAAAGTGCCTTAATGCATGTGTAGACATGCCCATTGATGCACTAATATCATAGTCTAGGTCCAGTAATAGATTATCTGGTATACTTTTATGTC
>NW_005842203.1:1600393-1603041 GCF_000455745.1 Alligator sinensis | reverse complement strand
CTGAACAACCTTTTCTCCTCGCAAACACAGCTCATCTATGTCTTGCAGTAGGGGCTTCTGCATTACATTTGGAGATTTCACATCAAGGCCAATGTAGGAGAAGATATTTGAAAATAAGTGGAAGAGGGGCTCTACACCTTTTTGCCTCCTTAATTTATTGTATGGTCAATAATAGCCAATAATTTTCTACTTCCTCTCTGCATCTGATATTCTCTCTGGATCAGGGCAAGGCTTAGAAATTCTTTGAGAGGAGGGGGCTAATTTTACCTATGTACTGGGCATGTCGATATGTGCAAATAATCTGAGAACAGTTTACTTTAAAGTACTCTAGAGCAAACTGTCCCAAGCACATGTCTACATGTTCAGGGATGCAGAAGCAGATTTGCTACTCCTAGCAGTAGACTGCTCCCACTCCCTGAAGCCCTGCACTGAGCCCCTGCAGCACCCAGGGAGAGCTCTAGGCTCCCCCTGAGTGCTAGTCCAAGGGCTCTCAGGGAGTATGGGACTAGGAGACAGCTGTCTCCTGGTGGTGACTGGGACATTGATCCCTGCCTCCAGGAGCTTTCTGCTGCTGGGGCGGGCTCTGCCACCAAAGCCCAGATAGGGACAATGTACCCCTTGCCCCAGCAGCTGGGAGCTCCCAGCCTCTGCTCCATAATCATGGGGTTGGGGATGGGAGAACCTTATCTCCCAACCCAAGCCCTGCAGTTGAGGGGCTGTGGCTGTGAGATCCTTATCATTATCTCCCAGCACCAGCTCAATGGTCATGGGGCTGGCACTGGGAGAGTCTTCTTTCCTAGGGCCAGGTTGTGGTTGTGGGGCCAGTGATGGGAGAGAATAATCTCCCAGCAGTGGCCCCATGTCTACAGAGATGGTTCAGGAGAGAAGAATTCCCCAGCACTGGCTCCACAACCATAGAGCCGGTGCTGGGAGATAAAGATCTCCCAGGCCGGGCCCCATGACTGTGGGGTAGGGCTGGGAGATCCTTATCTCCTCAATTGCTCCCCAATCACAAAACAGGCCTGGGAGCAGGGAGGCATAGTCCCCACCCAGGCTCTGGTGGCAAGGTCTGCCCTGGCATCAGGAAGCTCCTGGGGGCAGGAAGCAATCTCTCGCCCCCTGGTGCCTAGCCTAGCTCCCAGTCAGGTATCTACATGTGGGCTACTGTGCAATAAGTAATTGAAAGTAGATTTCCTACTTGCAATTGCAGGTAGCAAATTTACTCATGATCAGCACAATTTCTGTGCATTAAGTATCTGTACGTGTTGATGGTAATGTTAGGTTTGACCTAGAAACCACTACACATAGCCCAAGCAAAAGTCTCTGTTCTGTAACTAATGCTCAATTGCAATGATAAGGAGAAGACAGTCTTAGATAAAGGAGACTTGAAAACAAAAATAGAATTAGTGGAGTAGGGCAAAGAGCTGATTTAAATATTAAGATTCACACCCCTAGGTGGGGAGAAAGTATGCTAATGAAACATACATGTATGGAAATGAGATACATAGCTAAAACACAGGTATAGAGACATGCGCAGTAAAGAACTCCTTGCGTCACTCCCTTATAACCAATTAGCAAACAAGAATGCTTATGAAGGTCCAATACTCCTGTATAAAAGATGCTCATAATTAAGACTCTGTGTGCTTGTTACGTGAAATTATTCCGCTTGCACCTTGTATTGCTAGCAATAAATCTTTATATTTTCACCCCTGGTATCTTTATTGGCTTTTGCATACCGGGCACGATCCCAGACTTGAGCTGGGGCTCAACAGTTTTTGGCGACCCAGATGGGACTGCCTTAGATAACTTTGCCCGGACTAGCTGACGACCAGACACAGCTCTTCCTTATCAAATGTCAGGCGCGCCCCGGGATCTCTTTTCCCGGTGAGACTTTTGTTTCAGGGGGAGCTGGATTGCTGAGGCGGCAGTAGCCTAACGGTGCAAAGTCATAGAGTGAAAGTATCAGTAACAGGCACCTGGGTGAGAGGGTAGAAAGGGCATAAGGCCTACCGTCAGCACGCCTGCCTGGGATTATCTCTGTAAGTATTCTGTCTGGCCCGAGTCCAAGACCAGTGATTTTTCCCCTGTGAGGACGAGGACTAAGAACAGATCCCTGGATCCCAGGTAAGTCGGACGGTCAGGACCGGGAAGGCAGCCCTGAGATGGGTACTATTAACAGTAAGGTTAGGAAATGTACCCCCCTCTCTTGTGCATTGGGACATTGGGCAGAGTTTGGTGGAGATCCTATGACTAGGAAGAAAGCTAAATTCTTCTGTGAAACTGCGTGGCCACGCTATCAGCTAGATGATCAAGAACATTGGCCTCCGGAGGGAAGTGTTAATTATAATACTATCTTACAATTGATTTTGTTCTGCCGGCAGAATGGTAAATGGGAGGAATTGATGTATGCGCAAGCGTTTATGTCTCTTTGTAGAAATAGAAAGGTTTTGGAGGAATGTGGATTGGGGGAGGGGGTTCGGGGAAGTGAGATGGCTTTCATTGAACCAACTGTAAATCCTGTCCTGGACTGTCCGGAGCCGGAGGCTCTTCCCCCTCTGCTGCCTTTACCATATTCTCTTCCTCTTCCTCCTCCTCCTCCTGATACAGCTGATTCCTTGCTGGCATCTGCTCTTCCTGCTTCTCCCCCC
>NW_005842203.1:1593591-1598431 GCF_000455745.1 Alligator sinensis | reverse complement strand
AAAAAAATTGGCCATTTTTCGCACTGTAAATCCAGCAACACTGCTGCCATCTATGGCTGACACACCAGATCTTGTACATGACTGCCTGCAAACATTGGAAGCTGTTTATTCTTCAAGGCCAAATCTGAGAGACAAACAATTGATAAAAGAGTTTCAAGCAAAGAAGGGGGAGCACGGGTGGCTGGTAGCAAGGGATGGCCGCATTATCATCCCAGCTGCCTGGGTTCATGTGGTAGTAAAGAGCACTCATCATGGTACCCACTACGGACCCAGGGCCCTGGTAAGATGGATCAGTTACTATGTAACTAGAGTGGGATTAAGAGAGGCTGCCAAGGAGGTATCAGAGACATGTGAGGTCTGCCAGAGAAATAACCCATAAGGAGGGAGAAGAAAAACTTCAGGACATCAGAGAATAGGCAATGGGCCAGGAGAAGAATAGCAGGTGGATTTTACTGAGTTGCCCCGGCAACAAGAGATAAAATATCTCCTTGTCTTTGTGGACACTTTCTCTAATTGGGTTGAGTGCTTCCCATGTCGGACTGCCCAAGCCCGGGAGGTAGTCAAGACACTCCTACGAGAAATCATACCTCGCTTCGGACTTCCAAAAGGAATAGGGTCAGACAATGGCCCACATTTCATTGCACAAATTACTCAGAAGGTTTCTGAGTTCCTGGGAATCAGCTGGCATTTACACACCCCTTGGAGACCTCAGTCCAGTGGAAAGGTGGAACGTATGAATCAGACCTTAAAAAGACACCTTGCAAAGATTTGCCAAGAAGCTCGACTCAAATGGCCAGAGGCCCTACCCTTGGCCCTGTTACGAGTAAGGGTCGCACCACATTCTAAATTGGGATTAAGCCCGTTTGAAATAATGTATGGTAAGCCTTACCCTCTGAGTCTGCCCATGGGTACTGAACAACAGTTACATGTTTTAGGAGAGGGAATGATTAGAGAATATGTATGGTCCTTGGTTTCTGTTTTGTCTTCCATCCATCAGCAGGTACGGGACGTGCTGCAGACACAGGACCAGTATCCTGCCCTGGGAAATCGATTATTACCTGGGAGTTACG
This sequence comes from Alligator sinensis, assembly GCF_000455745.1. Taxonomy (NCBI): domain Eukaryota; kingdom Metazoa; phylum Chordata; order Crocodylia; family Alligatoridae; genus Alligator; species Alligator sinensis. Next base: position 1,597,361 of record NW_005842203.1, on the reverse strand, counting down.
TCCTTGTGAAAGATTGGAACGAGGAACCACTTCGAGCCAGATGGAAAGGCCCATATAGGGTACTTCTAACGACCCCGACGGCCGCAAAGCTCGAAGGAATCAAGACTTGGATACATTCCAGTCGCCTAAAGCCGGTGGCTGGACCAGAACAAGAAGGAATCCCTGCAGACTCCGGGACCGGAGACAGAGAACAGTGGAAGGTGGAGCCAATAAGAGACTTGAAATTCCTATTCAAAAGAAAGGAACTTTGAATAATTTGACAATCTTTGATTAAGTTTTATAAGCCTTATTATGAAATTGTTCAAGGTTTTATTGTGGGGCACCCTGATCTGTCCACTCCTACTTATAGGAGGGGAAACCCTTTTACAACAAAAATTTGACCCTCAGGAAAATGTCTGGATTTATCTGGCCCGGGAAATTTTAAATAGAACGGACTTCTGCTTAGCGGGAGGGATCAATGCTCACCTGGTTTTTACCTCATGCTTAATCGCAGTACCAACCCCTTTAAAAATTTTACAAAATTATACTATGCTGAAGAATGTAGAGAAGAAAAGTACATATCAGAATATATATAAGTGGGGGACTATTGTAAAAGAGAAGAATAGAGACATGTTTTCCGTACGGGTTCAGGCAACAGCTAATGCTTCTGAATGTTTCCTAATAGTTAATTGTACTAATAATTGCTTCAAATTGAACCAAGGTAGAAGAATCCTTTGTAACAAGACCAATCAAATATCCTATGTATACAATGTTCACCTGTCGTCTTATCTATCTTCAGACCTAAGGTGAATCAAATGATTTTACAAACGAAGAAAGCTGAGAATACTAGGTTTGTGTTGAAACAAATTGAGTGGAGCAATTATAATAAAAATAATTAAAAATGCTCCAGAGGGGGAAAATGTTAGGTTTGACCTAGAAACCACTACACATAGCCCAAGCAAAAGTCTCTGTTCTGTAACTAATGCTCAATTGCAATGATAAGGAGAAGACAGTCTTAGATAAAGGAGACTTGAAAACAAAAATAGAATTAGTGGAGTAGGGCAAAGAGCTGATTTAAATATTAAGATTCACACCCCTAGGTGGGGAGAAAGTATGCTAATGAAACATACATGTATGGAAATGAGATACATAGCTAAAACACAGGTATAGAGACATGCGCAGTAAAGAACTCCTTGCGTCACTCCCTTATAACCAATTAGCAAACAAGAATGCTTATGAAGGTCCAATACTCCTGTATAAAAGATGCTCATAATTAAGACTCTGTGTGCTTGTTACGTGAAATTATTCCGCTTGCACCTTGTATTGCTAGCAATAAATCTTTATACTTTCACCCCTGGTATCTTTATTGGCTTTTGCATACCGGGCACGATCCCAGACTTGAGCTGGGGCTCAACAGTAACACGTACAGTAATTAGCTCTAATTTTGAGTAAAGTGTCTTGTGTAGAAGCACCCGCAGAGAGGTAGTTAGCCATGTTAGTCTGAAATTAGGTGGAAAGCAGGGCAGAGTGGCATACTTAGGTAAATACTGTATTTACTTGAATCCAAGATGAGGTTTTTTTCCTCTCTGTCAACAGGGGCAAAAACAAGCCTCATCTTAGATTCGAGTACCAGCACTCTGCCTCTGCCTTAGGCCCGAATTTCAGCTCAGGGCCAGAGCTGGAGCTGCCAGGACTGCTGCTGCTGCAGAAACCCTGAGTGCAGGTCATGGGCCAGGGCTAGCATCCAGGATGGGTGGCAGGCTGAGTTGAGGATGGGCAGATGATGGGTGGTAGTGTGGATGAGTGGGAGATAGGCCAGCAGCATGGGTTGGGGATTGGGCCAGGGATCAGGCAGGGATGGGGCAGCAGTGTAGCTGGGAGACTGGGTTGGGAATTGGATGGGGGATACATACTGCTGCCTCATCCCACCACCCACGCTACTGCCCTGTCCCTTGAATCATGCTGCTGACTGGGCAGCGACGCAGATCAGGGGATGTGGCAGCAGAGTGAGAGGAGGATTGGGCAGCTGTGTGTTGGGAGATCAGGCAGTAATATGTGCTGCTTCCCTAGCCCCTGATCCATGCAGCTACCCCATCCCTATCCCCATCTCCATTCCCATCCCCTGACCTATGCTGCTGATCAGCTGGGATCTGGGTTTTCCGTTCATCATGGAAAAATGCTATAAAACCTGGATTTTCTCATTTGAAGGACAACCCCCCAGATTTTCTCCTTTAAAGGAGACAAACACAGGAATCGGTGGGTTTCGCCTTGCAGGCTGGCAGAATTCTAGGCTGCAGGGGGCTGGGGGGCTGGGGGGGAGGGTGATCAGCAGGTGGCAACATGTGCACATGTGCACATACACATGCACATGGCTGCCAGGCAGCATGGAGAGCAGCTTCCATAGCTCCCTGCAGGTAAGTCTGGAGGCATGGGTGGGGGAGGGGAGGAAGGGCTGGTGGTGGAAATTGAGACCCCCATAGTGAGGGAGGGATGGAGTTGGGCAGGGCTGGGGCAGGGACCTGGAGCCTGGGGCTGGAATGCATGGCTGCAGGGCCTGGGTGGAGAGCAGGATGAAGCTGTTGGTGACTCACCCATGGGGCTGTGCTGGGGGGGGTGGCTCCCCACTGCTGTGGGCACTCTAGGCGGGGGGCCATGGGGGACTTGCACCCCGCCAATTTGTGTATGGGGTAGGGGTGGGGGTGGGCTGCCCGCTGTGGGCTCGGGGCTCCCTGCCCTGCTGCCCTTCCCCCAGGGACTATGGCAGGGCAGAGTGGGTGTAGTGCCACCACTGCAAGCCTTGTACTGCCATGCCTATATATATAATGACTTGGAAAATGTAGATTTGTGGGTTTTTATCAGGATTTGTGACTTTTAAACAGAGAAAACCAGGATCACTGATTGAGCAGCAGTGGGTCAGGGATGTGGCAGCAGCAGGCATTGCTACCCCATCCTCTGACCCATGCTCCAGCCACATCTCCTGACAGGCTGCTGCCCTATCCCCTAACTAGTATTGCTGCAAGATGCCCCGAGAAGAGAGCAGGGAATTGGGCAGAAGCACAGGTCAGGGGATGTCCAGCAGTGTGTCAGGGAATTGGACAAGAGTTCCCATGGGGGATCTGGCAGCAGTGAGGGCTGGGTATCTGGTGTGGGGACAGGTGGCAGGGATACAAGGGAAGGCAAGTGAGAGGGGGAGGGGGGGACAGGCGGCAGGGCGTGTGCATGGGGAGCAAGTACAGGGGAGCAAGGTGCCAAGCTCAGGCTGCCTGCCCCCCTGTGCCTGGGGATGTATTTAGGATAAAACTCCAATAATTAGATCCTATACATAGAAAATTATAAGCAACTTATAATTTTCCATTTATAGAATATAATTACTGGGAGTCGTCTTAAATCAGCATAATCTTGGATTTGAGTAAGTACAGCATATGGAGATCTCCCATAACAATTCTGAAATTGTGAAAGTAGCTTGTTGTTCCATGCTGGGACAAACCCTCTGGCATAATTTTGCAGGACACACTTCTCTGTTACTAGCTGTCTGTATTAACACTAATTATCAGACAAAACTCTCCTGATGCTTCTCTGCAGCAAGAAGCTGTGGGGCTGTTCATCACTAGTTTCTGTTGTGTGTGACTCCTCGGTGTCCCTCTTAACAATCTATCTCTCTGCTCCTGCTTCTAATAAGCAGATTTTTCTGAAGGTCAGCCTAGCTTCCTTAGGGCATCTTGGATATAGTAGAAATGGGTTGTTTCTTTCCAGTCAAGAGAATTATCACTGGTGGAGTTTGTATTCTAATT
>NW_005842203.1:1590980-1593560 GCF_000455745.1 Alligator sinensis | reverse complement strand
AGCGGTGCTCTGTCTCAATAAAGGTATCAGTACAATTCTGATATTTGCGGACATTTTTTTCCTCTCACTAAAACATTAGTCTTTTCTCATTGACCCCCATCCTCCTTGCTAGGAGAAATAACTCATAGTGTTCGATGCTATTTTTGTGCAGATGTAACTCTTGACTTAGCTCTGCTGAGCACATATACCAGGTATAGCTGAAACAGTTTTCAGTGTGCTTAGTCCTTCCTCTAACCCATTCAATATGATTTATTTGCACCTCATGCTCTACCTTGTGTCTATATTTTTAAATGATAAGGAAAACTGACTCAGATAGCCTCACTGCTCTGTGGCAGTGAGGGAAGAATGGAGCATTGAGTATTGACAGTGTCTATGCTTCCCTAACATGTATTGCAAAGTGTTATAGCATAACACTGTAGTTTCGAGAATGATTCACAAGGGCTTCTTAGATTCATTTGATATTTCCTTGTTGACTTTCTCTCTTTATTTTTAGGGTGATGAGAATTTACATTTTTAGCTTGACCAAAAAAGTTAAAAAATAGGAACATTTCATCATGACTCCATGTGAAATAATAGCTGTAATCAGCACTAAATAAATCAAAGCCCAGAGTGCTCACATATTTTTCTCCATTAGAAGAGCAAAATGTCATGCACAATCTATCTGACAAAGTCACGTAGAGGATTTGGAGAGAACAAAAGGAGAGAACAAAAGATCGAACAAGAACCCTAAATTTGGGATAAATGGTGGTAATTTCACACCAATGTCTTACTGGAAGGTAACAGTGCTCATCTGCTATTTATTCACTTTTGCTACATAATTGTAACCTCGCCTCCCTATTTTTAAAAATCAATTTACAATTTACCTGCACAGTCGGCCGATTTCCCTTTGAAAGGACATTTCTGAGATTATGTGAAATTAAAAGCTAATGAAGTCTGCAGTCCACTTGGAAATCACTAGCATCCTCAGATAATCAGTGCTTCCAGAGAAGCCCTTCCAGACTTCCAAAATACTGGTGTGCAACAGGATGTGTGCCTAAGGCGATCCCAGTTAAAATTACATTATAGGCATATACAAACAGTTCTGGAGACAGCCCCAGACTCAAAAAAGTTCTTAATTTAACCCTTCCTAGGAATGGAAATTAATAGCTAGGATCCAAAGTCTCATTTTTTAAAAAGTGAGTCTTGTTGAATTAGTGCAAGGGTAGGCAATTATTTGGGCTGGAGGGCCACTTAATTAGTTTTGGTGAGTTGTTGAGGGCCACACACATACATGCATCTGCTTGCTGACTCTCACTCACTCACTCACTCACTCACTCACTCTCACACAAAAACTTTCTCTCTCTCTCTCTCTCTCTCACACACACACACACACACGCACACACACACACACACAAGCTCCCTGCAGCTGAGTTGAGGCTGGCACCAGAACAGTAGTGATAGTAGCAGCATGAGCCCACCTGGAGCCCACCTGGAGCTGTAATGTCTTATATCTGCTCCCACCCCATGCTGCCTGGCTTGGCTGACACTGGCAGGCAGGAATGGGGCTAAGAGCTGTGTTGCACTGGGGGGCAGGGCCATGGCATTTGCAGCCTTGTGAAGTCAGGCTGCAGGGGTGGGGAATGCCTCTGTATCTTGGCTGCCCCCTCAAATTCACTGTGTAGACCCTGACTGGTGGGGGCTAGGGTGGGGGCTCAGTTCCCCCTCTCACCTGCCCTCCCTACCATGCAGTGCTGGGTGGGCAGGTAGGTGGGCTCCAGTCTCTGCTGGTGCTGTGGGCTGGGCAGAAGCAGACTCACCCACCTACCTGCCCACCCAACACTGTAGGGTTGGACTCCTTGTCCAAGGCTCCCACATGGTGCTGAGAGGGAGGGACTGATTCCACCTAACATCCTCCACTGCACAAGCAGAGGCCAGAGCTGGAGCCATCACCCGTGGGCCCAGAAATTGATTTTGTCCCGCTTGCGGGCAGGTAGCAGCTCTGGTTCTGGCTTCTTCTGGCACTGTGGGCTTGATAGAGGCAATTGAAGGCTGGATATAGCCTGCAAGCTGCATTTTGCCCACCCTTGAACTAGTGTCATATTTACAAGAGTAGTTTCTGGTGCATTTCAAGACATTAAAGACTACATGTTACTTGTTTATACATGAGGGGCCACCTTACAATTCCTGAAACTAGAGGTACACCGATATATTGGTCCATATTGTATATAAACAAAAAATTGACAGTATTGGCAATCAGCTTTTTTTGGCTGATGTGGCCAATACTGCCATCAATAAATTCCACGTGCATGTGCGCAGCTGCAACATACACATGACCAGGAATACAGCCTGGCAGCTTGGAGACCAGTGTCTGGCAGGGGGGGAAGGGGCATGGGGTTGCAGATTGAGGCCCCCATGGTGAGGAAGGGAGTGGGGCTGGGGCAGGGGAAGAGGCAAGTGCCCAACACTGTGCGTACCCCCAGGGGAGGCATGGGGGACATGTGCCTCCCAGATTTGTGCACAGGGTGAGGGTGGGCTGCATGCTATGGGTGCAGTGCCGGGGGCTGCACTGGTCTCTTCCCAGTGGGGGCCTGGGCTGGGGCT
>NW_005842203.1:1573482-1590949 GCF_000455745.1 Alligator sinensis | reverse complement strand
GGGGCTACGGAGTGGCTATGGCAAATTTTGGGGTGGCTGTAGCCCACCCTGTAGCTTCCACTCCCAGTGCCACCACCACCAACACTGTCCCCGCCCATCCTGATTGCAACCACAGCCTAGCCCCCCACCAGGAAGAGGTCGGCATAGCCCCCAACCCCGAGCCCACAGCAGGCAGCTCACTATCACCCTGTGCACAATCTGGGGGGCATGTGTGCCCCATGCTTCCCCCAGAGGTGTGTGCAGCAGCAGGAGCCACCTCCTCCCCACCTCAAATGAGCCACTTGCAGCTCAGTACTGCATCCTACCTTGCCCTGGCTGGGCAGTGCCTGCCCCAGCCCCTGCCCCAGCCCCACTCCCTCCCTTACTGTAGGCACCTTGATCTCTGCACCCCATGCCTCTTCCCCCCTACCAACTTACCAGCTAGATGCTGCTCTCCAAGCTTCCAGCTGCATATCAGCAAGTGGATCAGTATCGGCTGATATGGCTGGTTATAATCAGTCATTGGTATCAAGCCAAAAAATGTTTATTGGTGTACCCTTACCTGGAATTTCAACTGGACCAAAAAGCATACAGAGAATTCCTATCACCCACAGATAAGTTTGGGCTAGGGTGATACTTTGCATAAGTCAGTTCTGTTCAGTCCTCTAATTGCTATGGGCACAAGAACATGGAATGAACAGGCTTCTGGTATGCTTTGGGCAGCTTTTTGTGACAAGGAGTATCTTCTTATTGCATGTGAGCACAAGATTGCCTATCCTACCCCAATATAAACTTTGAAACTAAGAATTCATGTATTTATTAGCATTTTCATATGTGCTGAATATTTAAGCTAAAGAAAGATTTTAATGGAGAGGGTCCCTGGGCCAGTGCTGTTCTGGGGAGGTGGGAACAAAATGGAACCAAATGTGCAATAGCAGTTCTGCTTCCATGGCCAGCTACTACAGACAGTCATGCTTCATGGCTTCACTAACCTAGTGCAGGTAGTGGAGTATGACTTGCCAGTGCTCACACAACCAAGCTTCTTAGAAAAACTCTATGGACTCAATTTGTAGACTTTTCGGTTAGCAGTAAATAAAATCCTTGCACTGCTGAACTTAGCCATAATGCCTGACTCAAAGGTGATTGAAGTCAGTGGAAAGACTTATATTACTTCAATAGCCCATTAATCACGTTCCCAGCATGTAATGAAAGGGGTTATGGAATTCCACAAAACAAAACCAGATGACCAGGCTTCAAGTTTTCCAAAACACAGTGCTGACCTAAATGTCACAGGGGCAGCAGAGGTAATTTCACAGGCAGCCTGAAAGAAAGGAGAGCTCATCACTAAAGCCTAGTAATGATTAATTTCCCTATGTACAAGTCTAATTATTCATCAAAGAAAAATATGTACAGTTTTAAAAATGGAAGTATCAGAGTACTATGGCATCTGTGTATACTCAGACATATTCCAAGTTCTCTGCAAAGATACTATCATATTTGAATCATGTCCTAAGTCATCCAGTTGGTTCATCAGAAAGGACAGAATCCAGCAGCCTGTTGCCTCATTACATCTGAATATTCAGAAGATTTGTTGGATCCCTCTTTTATTATCAGTTAATCTTTCCTAGGGTTGAACATTTTTATATCTAGCACCTGCTGTGTTACTACACCCTTTTCTTAATGCTAACAACAACAACAACAACAGAAAGGGGGGAATGGTTAAGCTCATAGATAAAGGTATGTTTTAAAGGTATAGTTCTTAGTGCTGAGAATTTTTAAAATATGGATATTTCCATCTATGTCTTGTTCCTACTTACATAGGTTAGGAACACCTGAACTAGTGTAATACCTGCCTCTGATGCTTGCCATCTACTTCCACAAGCTATTGGTGCTCTCACTCAAGATATTCTGATATTAGAAAGTTAATATACCAATATAAAAGTGGTAATACTTTGATATAAATTTCAGTGCTTACTGATAGATTATAACATAGCCTACATATTTGCATGTCACAGCACCAAAAGGCAATGCCAGTGGGTTGTTTTTTTGATGCAGCTATCTGCAGAAAGGTAATTCTAGTTTGCAGAGCATTTCAGTATTTCAAAATGTGGTTTCATTCATATTTATCTTCAAATGAAAATTACTAATTCTACAATTCTCTGCAAGGGGAATGCAGCTGTGATACTGGGACAGACCTTAAAGACCTCAGAGCAGCATTTTCAGGAGGAACCACTAGAAACTTAGTGGTCCTGAGTAACTGGATGGATCCACTAAAGAAGGAAATCAGACAAAAGTCAATACCTAAGTGGCAGGTCATACTCTCTCAGACACATACGTGAGGTCTATGGTACCAATTTTGAAACTTAATGGTCTCTAGTGAAAAGTGTTAGTTTTGCTAATAATACCATAAAAATACTTACATTACTCAATACTCCTCTCCCATCCACGTACATGTTTGCATATGTATCTGTGCTTGCACCAATAAAAAAACCCAGGTTTTTACAGAGGTTGTAAATAATGCATGGTTGAATGATTCTTTTGGATCAATGGCAAATATTATCAATGATACTTCTTGTTACTATAGGCAAATACAAAATGTGGCTCTACTTAGCATTTAACAGGTACACAATGGCTGCGTCTACATGAGACGCTGACTGTGCAGTTACTATGCAGTCATTTAGTACTTGCATACACAAGTACTGAATGACTGCACAGTAACTGGCATTACTGCACAGTAGCATCCCCGCATGGTTGCCTGGTGATGCTTACTGTGCAGTAGCTCATTACTACTGCTCAGTAGCATCACATCATGATTCATGCCCCGCAACACTACTGCGCAGTAGTAACGAGCTACTTTGCAGTAAGTGTCTTGTGTAGATGCAGTCAGCATTCACCTAAAGCAACAGCTCTCAGTTCTCAGCATCTTTCACAGACTACCAAACACCCTTGTTAACAAGCTTTAACTTTGCTTCACTGTGTATGAGTGAACTCTGATGGGATAAATAGACAAGTGATAATCAACCAGTACTAGAGCAGTAGGGAGTGAAATGCAGGCTGGTTTGATTTTTTTCTCTGCTGCAATTCCTGCAGTGGGGTGAGTAAGTCTGAGTGAACTGGCTAAGTGCCAAGCAACGGATAGCTGCACTTGATACTTTTGGCTTCACTCAGCAATTTGAAGACTGAAAGATTCCTTTGTTAAAACAGTGTTTTGGTATGGAACATAGCTATGGGACGCTTTCCTAAGATCATTCTTGATCACTCAGTTATTGAAGCCAGGCTGGTGTTTTCAGTATATTCAGCATGTGAGGTTTCAATTAGTTATTATTGCTGTACTTCAATAGTGTTTGCGTTACCAATTTAGGTATCACCTCTGTGAAGGTAACAATTGTAAGACATCACCAGAAGAGACAAACTTGTGTCATTTTAATGGTGCTCCCAGAGCCATATCATGACCCTGTCAGAAGTTTTCTTTCCTTTTTTTTCCTTTTTAATTAGTAAGAAATGCTCTTAAGCCTTTGTAAACTGTTTTTCCCCCCTAAATGATGAAAGGATTTAGAGTAGAGCTATCAGTCTCAAATGAGCTTGAATTTTAATCTTCTCTAGCTGAGGTGAACCTGGAAGGTTAATACTTACTACTCCTTAAAATTCATATGAATGCTTTCAACCTGCTGTAAGATGTAGTAAAGGGAATTATGAATTAAAGGCTGATCAATGGTATAAGTGTCTTCCGCTGACTTTACAAGAAATTCACCCATTTTTCTGTTAATTTCACGTTTTATTATACTCAAGGTAGGTTAATGGAACATTACATTTAATTTACCTTTTATTTAAGTAAAAGGAGCAGTATTGTGTTAAACTGCAAGAGCCATTCCTATTATGATTGGGTTACTTGGTATGGGGTCATGCTATTTTGTCTCTTCTGTACCTCCAGTTCTGGAATACTGCAAATGTATAGCATTAATATTTTAGGAACCGCAGTCTTAAATGGCCACATTTTGTGGCCAATTGTTACTTGCATGGTCAGGGAGCAGCAGGCGAGGCCCTATGAAGATAGACTAAAGGGCCTGAATCTATTCAGCCTCCACAAGAGAAGACTGAGGGGGGATCTGATGGGGTCATCTATAAACACGCTGGGGGGACCAGCAGAAAATAGGTGAGGCTCTGTTCCCCCAGGGAACCACCTGGGATGACAAGGAATAACAGCCACAAGTTGATTGAGAGTAGGTTCAGGCTTGATATCAGGAGGCATTACTTTACGGTTAGGGCTACCAGGCTCTGGATTGGGCTCCCAGGGGAGGTGGTGCTCTCCCCTACCTTGGGGGTCTTCAAGAGGAGGTTGAATAGATATCTGGCTGGGGTATTATGATCCTAGCGCTCATTCTTGCCCAGGGCAGGGGGTTGAACTTGATGATCTGTTCAGGTCCCTTCCAACCCTAGAAACTATGAAACAAAGATGTTTTTACAAGTTTGTCAGAGTGAGAGCTACAGTATTGATCCTTTTGTACTGTTAATCCATTTATCTATTTATTTATTTTTGGTACATTGATAACATTTGTTATCACCGCGTTCTTGTTTCAGGCCACACAGCAAGAAAGATAGGCTCCTGGAATGCCATTTAAGTGGGCTGCAGGTCAACCTTCCTTTACAATCAGTTCAATTTCATGGAGGATCCTCTCCCAGGCCGCTGCTCTTCTGTATTACATGGTCCCAGAATTATTCCTGGGAAGAACTCCTAGATCCAATCAGCATTTCTTGACCGGGTAGAAATCCAGACCTTTTCCCCATGCATCTACATTAGTTTTCATGTCCAAATGTGGCATCCAATCTGTCCTTCAAACAGAACTCTATTGAATTGATTCAGGAATTGTGCAATTCTCAATAAACCCTATTTTTTAAATTTGGTCTTAATAAATTGGGCCATGACTATAGAAGCAGACAGTTGTGCAAAATACCCAGCCCAATGACACTACTCAGTCTAGGATATTGTTGACAACCAGATTTGTAATTCTGGCTAAGTAATGTAACCGTCTGGGATGCCCCTTCTAGCCAAACCCTACCATCCTGTTAATTTACCAGCAGCAAGCAGAGATACTAGCTCTGTATCTAACTCAGTTTCCAGATAAGCTGACCCAGTAAGAGAAGGAGTATTTGTCTTTTGCTGGCAGCAATTGCATCCTTCTAGCCAGCCTGCCATGAGGCAATGGCTGGTATCCTCTCTTGAATCTACCCTGTCTAGAAATAAAGATGATGAAACACTGGATACACTTGTATATTGCCAACACAATTTTCATGCCAATCTCCATCTTGACATTGTACTAAACTTTTGTGTTCAGAGAGTCAGCATGATCAAGAGCTTCCAGAGACTTGCCCTATAGAAGTAACTTGACACTCAAAAGCAGCAGATTGAAGTCCAAGGAGATATTGAGAGTATCTAGAAGTGTAAACCTAGCTTCTCATCTATATACCCTCACCATGTTTGCAGCAGGAAGAAGGAGAAAGAAGAGGGATTTCTACTACAGACTTGCTTATCAGTCACTAATACCTGCATATGAAAATAGGGAATGTCATATCACCCAGGTACTTTTGGGGCACCTGAAAGAGAGGCTCTCAGATTCACTTTAAAAAGCCTTGCAATGATCCTACATCATATGATGTGATATGAGCTCTCTATAGTCTTGACAGCTTGGAATCACTTCATCCATGCCTTTAAGACAATATCTTTAGACATATACCTTTCCTACATTGTATGCTCCTTCGCTATAGCAAACCCATCATACCTTGAGCTCCCATGTGGAGACGGCCATTCTCTTACTTCCACTGCTGGCCCCAGGCTGAGATGGAAAGGCTGAGACTCACCAGTGCACTATTCTAAAGGAACATCCTATTCCACAAGGGCTGAAGCAGATGTGTGCCCCATGAGTCACTTTTTTAGAAGTTCTGTACTGTATTATATTGCATAAATTCCAATTAGCTTTGACTTCAATAAAGCCCCAATTTCTTCCTAAACTCAGATTTTGGCTTGTCTTTTGTGGATACTATAAAGTACTGTTGTGCAAAGAACAACACTAAGTAAGCCAAAATAGTCCATTCTGACTGCATTGCAGTATCAGCCTAGGCACATTTCATACTGGTGCACATTGAAACCATCAATCTAAATTCCTCTGGATGGGACATGCCTGAGACCTAAATGCACTGCAGACCTGACAGACTAACTTGCTATAATTTGATGACGTCAAATATATGTCTAAAGATCTGTGTGATATTTCCCAGATCCAAATTATTTCATTAGTCTCCATTGCCCTTATCTGTTTCTGCCCTGGCTTGTATCATGGCTCCTTCCCCACATAATGAGATGGCTTCTGCACACTGCAGATAAGAACTGTCTCTATTGTCTGCACAATAATGGGTACAACCACTCTTGAAAATTTTGGACTGTAAACTGCAGTTACAGTCACCTCATCATCTACACCCATCTCACACAGGGCTTTAATTCTATCCCTATGTTCCCCTTTTGAATTGGATTCCTGTCTGTTTGATCCATAACTTTCTGCTCTGTGGAAGAACTCACACTCTTAACTGCTGTCAACACCCTAATGCTGTGCCTGTGCCTGGCCTACAAAACCATGTCTGGATTTTGTTGCAGGGAGCATGCAGTGGCTGTGGTGATGTGATCACAGCTCCCTTTGACTGTATGCTGTCTGTGCATTGAACTGCAGTGCTTTCATAGAGCTCCAGAGCCCAACTGGTGAGCACAGCTGCTGTTCACCTGAATTCAGTGGCAGAAGAAAAGAAGGGATGATCAGTAGCAATGCTCACCCCTGGACTCTGGAGCTGTTTGAAAACAGGGACTTTGGCCAGACCCTACCCCAACCAGCTGATGGGTTCAGAGCTCACAGTAAGATCTGTGTTGACACCCAGGATCATGGCAAGGGGGTGAGACTACACCTGGTTTGGCTGTGCAGTACACGTGCAGCGAGTTCTCTTTACTTGCAGATGCCACACTGCTGAAGGGAGTGTGGCCACAGGCTAGCTCTACACAGGTAGAGGAGAGTCCCTTCAGTACTCAGTTCTCATGCAGAAAAGCCTTTGGTGCCATCCTCCCAAGTTCCCTAGGAGGAATCTTCTGGCTCCCTCATATGTCTGTGATTTCAGGTCAAATTCTTTTCTATGTCTTCCTTTTCTTGTCCCAGCTCTAGGGGGGTGAGTGGGAGTGGGGCTAGGATTTCCAAACTACCTGCCACTCCAGGGCCAAGTCCATACCTCCAGATGAAGTGGAATCTTATACCTATGCTAGTTTCAGACTCTCCACACAAGGGCATTCGAATCCTATCTGAGCCTGTGATTCCAGCTTGAGAACATCTCTTTCTCTCCCCTGTTTCTCCGTTCTTCCTTCCCTTGCCTGTTCCAAGAGGGTAAAGAGTCCACCAGAGGAAACACCCTCACCTGCTACTCTCCCCTGCAAGGAACAGTTTTATGTCCTGCAGTGTGTAGGGGCCAGGTTCCTAGGTTGCTGCCAACCTGTCCATGCATTGTAAATGCTCTCCACTGTTTAATTTAGGTGATTTTCAGCCAGTCCACGTTGTGCCACCCACTCCAAGCAGCCACATTAGCTGCAGCAGGCTGTTCATCCTGCTTCCTCACAGCTGCTTCTTCCTGGTACAGAATTTCACCCTTTCCTTTCTGTGTGTGATATCCAGTAATTTATGCTACGCCTTTTTGTCTGACAGTCAGCCACAGAGCCCTTCCCAAAGCCAGTGGGGTGAAGGTTGGGCATGCAGTCCTTAAAGGACTTTGAATTCTTTCCTTTCTGGCTCAGACAGAGCTTCTCCATCTATAGTGGTGGTGGTCATCCTTTTGCTTCTCTCCTCTCTCTCATTTCAGGACACAGTCAGTTTTTGCTGCAACCTAAAAATCTCATTAATTAAAAAGCACATGTTCTGTCATATGACAGGTTTTTAACTCAGGAATATGTTCTTAACTTGATTAAATTGGCTTTAGCAGTGTAACCCCTATTAACATTAATGGCAGTCTTGTGGCTGAAGCGCTGAATATCAACTTGAGAATAAATCGTTAAAATGCAATTGTTTAACTTTTATTGCCCTGTATGTCAGGGCTATCAAAAGGAGTTCTGGTTGGGCTTTTGCATTTCACGGAACAGGCAATTTCATCTTTTGTTGTTACTATTCAGATTTTTCATTTAAAAAACAACTTTCTTCTTTAGATCTACTGTATTTCCAAAATGGTTTCACCCTGTAAAAAGGGCCTTAGATGTAGATCTATTTAAGGTCTTGGGATCTTCCATATATTTAAATTACATTAGTTGAAGTGTTAAGGAACAAAATCACTAACCAATTCAAAATACTGAAGTTCTTTTGAGGTTCTGACGTTGACCCATGTAAAATAATTTAAAAAATGCCTGGTTTTAAAATAGTTAAGCGGCGAATAGTGTATGAAAAGGCCATTTTAAAATAAATAAATTGCTTCAAAATTCTGACTAGATTTACAAGAAAGCATACAAGAAACCTATTAAGATGAGCAATTGAAATGCATTCACATATCAGAAAATAAGTTACTACAGCTCTGAATTGAAAGTGCTATGTAAGTGCTAAGTATGGTATATTAGCCCTCAGGGTACACAACACTTCATTTTCAAAAAGCTGGGCAAGCATTAGTAGGCTACTTCAGGGAAGTGTTGATTTCCCTCAATTCCCACTGAAATCAGTAGGAATTAAAAACCTACTCCAACTCCTACTGGAAAGATGGAAAGATATTCACTGACTCAGTAGGATTTGGATTGAGACTATGGGATGAAATCAGTAGGTGGTATGTGTGCTGAGTGCTCACAATGGATATATCCACAGCAAGGTGAATTGGTCCTCAGCCTACTGTGAGATTTCTGCATATACAAGAGATATTACTTGGGAGTTGATCTTCTCTCTGGTTAATTATTCTCTGATTTTGGGGTAAGGAGCAGATGTTCTTCTACATTTTTTATGCAGCTATATTCTTAATTTATGTTCCTAGCTACCAAGAATGTGGGAAACTATAATATGAATTAAAGGTACATTGATAAATAAACTGTGCTTTCTTATAAAAATATGGGAGAGTACAAAATAAAGATCTTTGTATTCCTTAAATATGTATATTTGATTGGGATTTGGGATGTATTAGGAGTGTAGGATAAGGTAACAATATTTTAATTTTTTCTCAATATTACATTAAAAATTTAGCACTCTTACTGCTTTGTCCACATCTGCTTCTCTATATTAAGATACGTGCATGTATTGAATACTTCAGTATTCCATGCCAAATCCTTTCTAAATTGGAACAGTACTGCATATTTCAAAAGCAGTTGACAAACAGGTAGGGAGTTCATTTAAAGCTTATTATGTAAGACTCAGATTTTGATTTTATGGCTTTAATATGTTCTATATGTCCTATACAGTACAAAACCCATAAAGGATATATTTTAAATGTAGTGCACTTCCTGAGCTTTCTGTATATTACAATGTTCCCATTTCATGATGTTTGTTTCAATTTTTGTTTTTTAGAAGAGATGCAATTTTTAACTGTTTATGGACTAAATTAAGAATATAAAATATAATCTGACCACAAAGATATAACATCTCAGTATTTTGAAAAGACCTAATATTCTCTTATTTGATCCTTGGACTAGAGGAAAATGTGCTTAGCTTCTAAGGAGATATTCCCAACCAGTGCTTTACAACTTGAGTTTATAAATACCATCAAGCAGGAAAAGGCTGGCATTGTACACAAGATTCAAAGAATGAGGAGTAGAGCCAAGGAGATGATATATTCAAGGAGCCATTTCAAAATGCCTCCCATCACTAAACACAAGGCTAAGATCTCACAAAATCTGACTGAATTTAGTAAAATGTTATTGTTCTAAGAAGTTTAAATAAAATGTGTAAGGTAAAACATTCATACACATATAATGTTTCTGTTACTTATCCAATCACAAAAGCATAATGCAATCTTTCCCTGTTCTGTACTGAACTGGGAGGCTTTGGGCCAGATCAAATTTCCATCAACATCAAGAGTCATCCTTCCAATAAATATGGAGACACTTGGATTTGTTCCAAAGCGTAGCTGGGTGAGGATGATTTATTAATAATTTATTTATTAATCAGTTTTAGGGTTACCATATGTTCAGGTTTTCCTGGACATGTCCTCTTTTTTTAGATCTTCTAATCTTCATCTGGGTTTGTTTTTTTAAATATGATCAACTGTACAGGACGTTGGTCAGCTCAGTTGTGAGAGTGGGATGGGTGCCTACCAGCCCTGGGAGAAGCTGTCCAGGCACTGGGGCTGCAGAAGGGTGGGGGAAGTGGGTGGAGGGCCCTTCAGGAGTAGCAGGGAGCCGTGTGACCCCCAGCAGCAGAGGTGATATCCCCAGGGTCCTAGCACCTACCAAGTTCAGTTTAGTTTCTCTGCTGCAGCAGAGCAGGCACCCCCAGGATTCTAGCACCTGCCTTTTTCTATCTATTCCTCTTGCAGTAACATCTGATCACAATGCAGTGTGGGACTACAACTTGTGGAGGGGGCTGGGTTGTAGGCAGCAGCCCATTGTAGGTAAAAGGTTGCAGGGGTGGGGCAACTGGGAGATGGAGGGAGCTGGGGGCTGTGGCTTGGAAGTGAGAGCTGAGGGACTGTGGGTTGGGAGTGAGGGGCACTGGCAGGGCCAGGTGTTTCCAGGTCAGGAGTGAGGGGCAGCAGCAGAGCTGAATGAGGGGGAATGGAATGGTCAGGGCCAGGTGTCCTCTTTTTTGGAATGGGAAATATTAATAAATAAAGTGATTAGGATTACCATAAGTGATTTATGAGTCACCAGAGGCAAATATTCTTGTGGGCAGTTCATTGTGCAGCTTATGAATTTGAGTTAGTTTGTATAAAAGTACCTAGATTGGCATTCAAGTAAACTAAATTAAAAGAGCTAAATGTGATCAGTCTGTCCTGCTATGTTGATTTGTTAATGAGCTCTAGTAAGGAAAAAAAAAAAGGAAGGCTTATCATAGAAAATTAGGGTTGGAAGGGACCTGAGGAGGTCATCTAGTCCAATCCCCTACTCAAAGCAAGCCCACCCCAACTAGATCATTCCAGCCAAGGCTTTGTCTACCTGGGTCTTAAACACCTCCAAGCAATGTTCCCTCTAAGGAGCAGCAGTCCGTGAACGTGCCACCTCGGTCTGGCGTGGGACATTTACCGAAGGGGGCTGAGGGCTGGGGTCTGGAGGCTGGGGGCTGGGGCCAGGGTCTGGAGGCTGGAGCTGGGAGCCGGGGGCCAGGAGCTGGGGGTCAGGGGCTGAAGCCAAGGGCAGGTGGCTGGAGGCCAGAAGCCGGGGGCAAGGGCTGGAGGCCAGGAGCTGGGGGCCAAGGCCAGAGGCCGGAGCCGGGGGCTGGGAGGCAGAGGCCAAGGGCTGAAGCCAGGGGCCGGTGGCTGGAGGCTGGGACCGGGGGCCAGGGGCTGGGGCTGGTGGCTGGAGCCGGGGGCCAGGAGGCGGGGATGAAGCCAGGGGCTGGGGGCCAGGGGCCAGAGCCAGGCCCGGGCTCCAGCTGAAGCTGGGAGCCGGGGGTCAGGGACTGGAGCCAGGGGTGGAGCCGGAGCCTGGCATGGGCTCCAGGGGCTGGAGCTGGAGCCTGGCATAGGCTCCACTGGCTTCGGGGAAGTGCTCCACTCCCCTGTATCAGGGCTGGAGGGAGGAGCACTTCCCCAGAGCTGGCAGAGCCCACACCAGCCACCTGCCCCAGCCTCCATCCCTGCTTTGCCTCACCTCATGGAGGAGCCACTGCCTGCCCTGATTGAGGCTCCACCGGGTCCAGGACACTGCGGAACATGCCCCCGGAGGCCATGACAGGGAGTGAAGCAGCATCCCAGAGCCAGCGGAGCCTCACTCAGGGCAGCAGCTCCTCTCCGAAGTGAGGCAACATAGGGATGGAGGCTGGGGTGGGCGGCTGGTGCCAGGAGGTCGAGGGCTGAGTCCCACTCCTCCTCCAGTGGGGTCAGTGAGATGGGTTGGTGATGTGTTCTTTTTCCAAGGTAGCCTTGGAATCCCTCCTTGGGGACCTTTTGCTGTTCTGAAATCCCTCCTTCTGTATCCATTTTCTCCTGTGGTTTTCATAATGTCCACATTCTGTTTGTGTCAGCATATTCCTTTATTTCCCAAACCCAACACATGCACATATCTTAATTTGGTCATTTCCCACCATCTTTATTTGGGCATGCCCCAGCCTCCTAATTTGTTCCATCCATCCAAACCAGAAATCTGAGAGGCTTTTCAGGTGGTCACTGTGACTTAGCAAACACTGCAGAGTCCCTTATCTCTGGTACATTGTTCATGTTATGGATTTTTAGAGAACCGTGTGTTGCATGTCTTCAGCTTGCCAACCTATTTGTCTGCTGGCTTCAGACACAGTAGGCCTTGAGGGAAATTGTGTCAAACAGGCTTTTAGAAACCAATTAACCATTGTTCTAATGCAACGTTCCAGAGCAACAGCAATCTATTTTATCTACAAGCCCATTCTTAAAAGTAAATCTCCAAATATCATTTTCTAGCCAGTCTCCAAGTGAGAAAGTTTTTCCTAATATCTAACCTAAACTTCCCTTGCTTCAGCTTAAGACCTCTGCTCCTTGTTGTCATCTGCCACCACTAACAACAGTCTTACCTCCATCCTCTTTAGAGAAGAGAAGATTGAGAGGGGATTTAATAGAAGCCTTCAACTGCCTGAAGGATGTTCTGAAAAAAATAAGCCCAGTTCCCTCAGCCTCTCCCAAGAAGTCATGTGCCCCAGCCTGCAACCTAGTTTCACTGCCTTCCACTGGACTTTCTCCAATTTGTCCAAATCCTTTCTGTAGTGGGGGCGACCTGGATACAGTACTCCAGATGTGGCCTCACCACTGCTAAATAGAGGATAATAATCACTTCCCTTGACCTGCTGGCAACACTCCTACCAATTTAATCCAGTATGCCATTAGCCTGCTTGGCAACAAGGGCACACTTTTGTCTCATATTCAGTTTATTGTCCACTGTAACCCCCAGGTCCTTTTCTACAAAGCTGGTGCCCAGCCAGTCAGCTCCTAGCCTGTACTGGTGCATGGGATTGTTCCATCCCAAGTACAGGGCTTTGCACTTGACCTTGTTGAACTTCATGAGATTTTTTTGGTCCAACCCTCCAATTTGTCGAGATCTCTCTGAATCCTAACTCTACCCTCCAGCATATCTACTACTCCCCCCAGCTCGGTGTCATCTGCAAGTTTGCTGAGGGTGCACTCTATCCATTCTTCTGGGTCATTGATGGAGATATTGAACATAATTGACCCCAGGAGCAACCTCTGGGGCATTCCACTTGATACCAGCTGCCAATTAGACATCAAGCCATTGACTATTACCCTCTGAGCCTGATGATCCAGCTACTTTTCTATCCACCTTGCAGTCCATTCATCCAACCCATACTTTCTCATCTTGCATGCAAGAATGTTGTGGGAGGCTGTTTCAAAAGCCTTGCTAAAAATCAAGGTATACCACATCCACTGGTCTCCCTGCATCCACGGAGCCAGTCACCTCATTATAGAAGGCATGGTCAGGCATGAGTTGCCCATGGTGAATCCAATGCTGATTGTTCCTAATCACCTTCTTCTCCAAATGCTTAGAAATGGATTCCTTGAGGATTTGTTTCATGATTTTTCCAGGGACTGAGGTGAGGCTGACTAGTCCATAGTTCCCTGGACCCTCCTTTTTCCCCCTTTCTTAAGGATTGGCACTATATTTGCCCTTTTCTAATTGTCCAGGACCTCTTCTGATAGCCATTAGTTTTCAAAGATGATGGCCAGTGACTCTGCAATCATACTGGCCAACTCAGCTCGGGTGCATCCTGTTCAGCCCCATGGACTTGTATATATGTCCAGCTTTTCTAAATAATCCCTAACCTGCTCTTTTGCTGCAGTTGGCTGCTCACCTCCTCCACAAATGTCTGGCAGCTGTCCTTGCCTGTGAAGACTGAGGTGAAAAAGGCACTGGGTATTTCACCTTTTCTGCATCCTGTCACTAGGTTGCCTCCCCCATTCAGTAAGGGACCCACACTTTTCCTAATCCTCCTCTTGTTACTGACATACTTGTAAAAACCGTTCATGTCCTTTGCCATCTGCAGCTCTAACTGCGCTTTGGCTTTCCTGACTTTATCTTTGCATGCCCGAGCAATATTCTTATACTCCTCCCTACTTGTTTGTCCAAGTTTCTACTTCTTATAGGCTTTCTTTTAGTGATTTAGTTTACTGAAGAGTTCCCTGCTAAGCCAAGCTGGTCTTCTGCCATACTTGTTAGTCTTCTTGCTTGTTGTATTAGGCCGAAGAACTCTAGTTTTAGTAACATTCCTGTTATTTTTACTTGGAGAAGGATATTTGTGCCAAAGATAGACGAGCTTTAATAGTTCATATTAGATGCATGTTAAGTTACTTTATGAAGGATGTCCATTGAATTTTATTGATACATCACTTTTTATAACAAAGGTACTTGCAGAAATGAAATGTTGCAACTGAAGTAATGCAGTGCAATTTTTATCGTATGCTGCTTTTTTCACCTTTCAGTGTGGTGAAAAAAAGAAAGTGAAAATGATGTTCATAAGAATTTCATCATGTGATCTGACCTTGGCTGTTCTTTATAAGTAATTACCTGCTCATGGGTTTGACATGGTATCTACACTTGTAATTATGTCTCTAGTGTGGTTGCCCAAAGATAATGTAAACATGATGTTAGTATCTACTAACACAATTCTCTCCTGTCTGAGCTAGGCCATCAAGTCCACTTGTTCAGTAACAACAGCAGAATAATACATTTCTACAAATGGTGTAACCACTAGAGAGGAACAAAGAAGTAAATTGTAGGTATTTCTACACATGCACTTTAATGTGTATTAGCCTATTCTAATGTGCATTAAAGTGTCCTTAAAATATGCTATTTGGTTAATGCACACTAGAATAGGCTAATGAACATTAAGCATCACTTAAAAACCATGCTCTATAGTTAAGAAGCATTAAGACAGGCTAGTGTGCATTTTTCTAATACCTCACAATGGAAGGCATCTATACACATGTTCTAGGGTGTGGGGGGCACTTTATAGTGTCTCTGAGAGCCACTCTAGTTAAGGCACCCACAGTGTGATGTGTATTCAGCATCCCATGCTTCACAGTGGGTGCTTTAACTAAAGCTCATTCAACAAGCTTTAATTAAAGCACTCCCACCACCATTTTGAAAATGTGACAGAGACTGAGTGTACAGGGGCCTATTGAGAGGCAAGGTGAGCCCTGAGAGAGGGGATGAGTGTTTGAGAGACCTGGTGGAGGGTTTAGGTGAACCCAGTGAGTGTGGTGAAAAAAAGGGGCCTATTGAGGAAGGAAGAGGCTGTGTAGCAAGATCTATGGAGGGGTCCAAGCTCAGAGAGAGGGAGTGATCTTTTGAGGGGCCTGAAAGGGCAGACTCACAGAGATGAGGGGGCTGACAGCTGGGATGACTGGCCCTGGGCATCTCAACTGGCATGTGCGGGGTCAAAGTCCAGGAGGAGCCAAAGGGTGATGTAGACCACAGCAGAGACTGCCAGAGATGGGAGAGCCTTGAGTTCTCAATTGGCCTGGGGTGAGGCCAGGGCCTAGAAGAGGCCAAAGGTCCTTGTGGCCATAGCCAAAAGAAAAGGGTCAAGGGCTGTGCAGCCTGGGATGATGATGTCTGGTCCTAGGCCATCTGATAAGGAGGGATCAAGGGAAGAGGTCTAAGAGAGTGATCTGGGAGCCAGAGATGGGGGAGTTGGATGGGAGATGAAGCCAGGGCCAGGGGTCCCAGTGGTTACCTGCCCAGGAGGGGCATAGGACATCTAGAGGAAACCCAGAGAGGGACAAGTAAGGTCCAGGTGGAGGCCAGGGAAGCCCAGGAAGATGTGGGTTCAGAAGCCCAGAGAGGGGCCAGGGAAGACCAGGACCATATGGGTTCATAAACTTATTGAGGGGCCTGTGGAATAAAGTACAGCCAGTGAGCGAGGAGGGGCCAGAGGGGTCCAGCAGCCTAGCAAGGGGCCAGGAATAGAGTGCAGGACTAGAGAGGGCCTGGAGGGCAGGTAGGAATTTTGAGGACTAAAAGGGTTCAGGACAAAGGACCAAAAGGGGTTGGCAGCCTGGAGAAGGGTCAGGAGAGAGACTGAGGGGCCTGGTAGCCCAGGGAGTGATTGTGCAAGACCAAGAGGTCTGAGGGCCCAGAGAGGGGCCTAGAGGGAAACCATTGGGTCTGGCAGCACAGGTAGGGGTTGTGAGGAGAGACTGAGAGGTCCGAGGCCTGAAGTGGGGCTGAGAAATGCTGAAGGGTCGGAAGGCACAGAGGGGGGCTGCATCAGCAAGTTATAGAACTTCTGAAAGGATTTCATCTGCAAGGCATGGGGCATGGTATAGGAAAGGTATGGAGCCATGCAATTGGCCCATAAGGTCAGGACCAATCTGGGTGGTCACTGTAATAAGACCAGGGTAGTCTCTCACACTCTGTATATCAACTAACATCTAGGCATGGCGGGTGACAGCTAAGCAGATTGCCCAGGGCATTTCATAAAAAAGTTTTTGGGTTGCCTGTAACGGATAAATACAAAGATAACAACAATCCCTGCCTTGTCCCTTTTCTTGCTTAATAGTAAGTGCTCAATATTTGATATCTGGAAAAGTTTTACAATTGAAATCCTGATAGAAAATAAGTACTTTTATCTTTATTTTCTTGACTCCTTTTTGCTCTGCAGATTTAATTTGAAAGCATCTACAGGTATTTCTGGTAGAAGAAACCCCAAATCATTACAGGTAACAGGCACCATTCCCTTATACTCCTTGTAGTAGCCTATTCTTACTGATCTTGACATACATCTGGCAGAGTCATATATATTTGCCTTGAATATATTTTCTAAGACTTATGATGCAATAATGCAAAAGAAGTTAAAATATTTTTCTACCTGGTAAGACAAGTAGTTTTGGAAACGTAGTTGTGAGTAATCTAACTGATCACTAGATGGAATCAGTTCTTCAAAACAGACCACTTTGCATGTACAATTACATGGCAATAAAACATTTAAGTATTATTGTACATGATTTAGCTCTGAAATACTCAGGTACTTTTCTAATCTCTGCAGAGGAGACAGTAAAACATAATTGTTTAGTTATAAAACTTCCTTTAAGGTTGGAACCTGTTGGATTTTGCTCTGAGCCATCATTTTCCCCCTAAATCTATGAGGAAACATTTGTATTTAAGACAACAGCCTACCCTACACTATTCTCCATCATTAATCAAGCAATTATTTCCCTTCATTTAGTTTCCAGGTCCTTGTTTAGATAAAAATAATGGCCTTTCGCCCTATTATCAAAGCATAGTATCTTCAAACTAAGAAGAATGTTTAACACAACAAAATCCTACAGGCTGAAAACTAACAAGGCTGCTAGTCTAACTAGCTCT
>NW_005842203.1:1560230-1573451 GCF_000455745.1 Alligator sinensis | reverse complement strand
AAGAGTGTACAGCTAGGGTTATGAATGATTCTTTGGCAGACTTGCGACAGAAATTTAAAATTCTGCTCATGTAAGAATGGGGGGAAAAATAACACCCTTCAAAGCCAGGAAACCACTGAGAAAAGCTGATTCTAATATTGGTATTAAGCACTGGAAGCATTAACATATTGCCAGTCACTGACGATGTTTCTTCTGATATTTGACAGTTTGCATATAAAATATGTAATTATACAGAACAGCATAATGCAAGAAGCAGAATGAACTATTGTTGATATATGACAGGATGCTTCCTAATGTTGACCTGACAATTCCTAATGTATGTTCAGCTTACAATGCTTTGTTAATTGGATTTGTGTGATAATAAGTAATTACAAATGAATGATTGGGTGAATGGTACATGTGAACAGAAATCTCTCTCTCTGCCTCTTAGAAGAGAAACAATGACCAGCATGATTTTTTTTTTACCTAAAAGATTGTTTTGAAAAATAAAATAAGAAAATGAAAGTTAAAATAGACATTCATATAATTCTGACCCTAGGTTAGGTTGAGGATTATAAAACCAAAGAAATGATAAAACAAATTTAATTTGAACTAAAAATTAAAAATATCTACACATAATATAACATTAAAATAATTGATACATTGTTATCTAGTTTTTAGTTTGAAAAAAATTATCAAGTGACTCCAAGATGCACAAGATTACACAGGCTTTTTTGAACCACTGAATATATTGTTCTTCTGAAAAAGGCTTAGAGTAGAAAATTTGATATCTTTCAGGTTTAATCCAGGGGGAAAAAGTACTTTTCAGAGATCATTCTTGAATCAAGGTCTAGCAATAGCTACAAAGTACAAGTATAAAGTAGTCCAACTTCCCCAGAATTAATTATATCTTTTTGGGTCATTTGTTCAAAATGCATGTTTTTTTATTGATGACCACAGTCTCTGCTGGTAGCACAAAAAATTGGTGGATAGCTCTTAATGGACAGCTGTCACAAAACAATCAAAGTTGCGACCTTTGTTGGTAAAGCTCAATGAGCCATGGGGAAACTTATATTACCCATGTCCAGGCTACCAAACCTCAGAATAAAGGGAGGACTTCATTCTCCAGAAACATCTATATAATATATCTTTCACAATATGACATATACACAGATGTTGGGCCTTTAAAATTTTTTTTTAAGTCCTTATTTTTGAAGACTTCCATATAATGTTACTCATAGTAAGAACACCTAACAGGTTTATATCCCCTTTATCCAAGATAGGACTTAAAACAGGAATACTAATAATTCTTGCCAAGGAACTGAGCAATGTTATGTCTTAAAAGGTAAAATTGTATCTAAAGCCAAAAAATATTAATGGAAAAATGGAGACCATCTGAGATGATCAAAGGTTATCTGGAAGCAGTGTTATTTATTGATATACAAGAAGATAATTAGTACTGTATTATGAACAGAAGAAATGTTGAAACCACGCTCTTTAAAATTAGTCCTTTATAGTCCAAAAAAATCTATGCTAAAGAAGAAAGACTATAGTTGTTACCAGAGCAGCGCTGGACACTGGATGCTAAAGATTCTTGAAGTAGAACTACAAACAAACAAGCAAGTAAACGTGAAATACATGAGACTAAAATCATCGCTTCAAAACATGCTGAAAGGCAGGCAGCTGTGGGTCCTGGAATCTGTGTTAAAATACACTAAAGTAGGAATTATAGACGAGAGCAAACTTATTTTCTTTCAAAGGAAAACCACCACCTGCTTCCTATACTCTGCAACAAGGAATGACTGTGACAAACAGTGTAGAGCATTGGCTGCGAGTGATCCTCACATAATCAACCCAGAGAAACACTGCAGATAGATGTCTGGAGACACGAGTGTCCACAATACGAACCTAAACTAACAGGAGGGGATGGAGTTTAATTCCCTTTGTACAGGCTCTGCAGTTTTATTTATTTAGTTTCCTTCCAATGACAGCTGTAAGAAAAAGATGTTGCCTACCCCCTCCCCCTATAGACAGCAGGGAATTCTAGGAACAGACTATGGCAGGCTGAGGGAAAATGGAAGCATGAAAACAGGCTCTACAGTTCCACTGCTCCCTTTCTGGCAATAGCAAAAGGAAAAAGAAAGCATCACCCTTCCCAGCCTGCCTCCGAAACTGGATGGAACAGCTGATGCAACCTAGGGAGAGCTTAAAAGCTGCACTGGATGCTCTTACAGAGACATCTCCTGCAAAATATATTTAACCTCCCACATCAATGAGAAGTGTCCAAAGGATAAAAATACCCTGTAATTTTTCTCCTCTATCCTCACAGCAAACAGAACAAGAGCACCTCAATGACTGCTCCCCCTCTGCCCCCATGCTACACGTCCTACATCTAATACTTATGGTCTGCAAGCACCATCTAGCTCTTTTCTAGCCAGAAGAAAATAATCTCTCCCATTTCAGCTACTAGCTTCTCATCCCTCTTTATGCAATTAACCCATTCAAGTTATCAAGTGTACTTTGATAAACTAGAAAAGTATTGGATTTCATTTGATTTATTTTATAACAAAGACAAGTATACAGTCATACAGTTGGGACATCACAACTGCATGCGTAAACACAGACTAAGGAATGACTTGTTAGGCTGCAGAAAAGGATCAGTGGGTCACAGTGGACCATAAGCTGAATGATCCATGAGCATGCTTTTTTTGTAAAAGAAGCCAAGAGCATACTGGGCTTGCAAATTACATGAAGTGATTCTCCCACTCTAATCAACACTGATGAGGCCTCACCTGGAGTGCTATATCGCGTTTTGGGCCCTGCACTTTGAGAAAGACATAGACAATTAGAAAGAATCCACCATGGAGGAACAAAAATTATGAGACGCCTGGGAAACATGAATTATAAGGACAGATTGAAAGAATTAGGATTTAGTCTAGAGAAGAGAAGATTGAGGGCAGATTTCATAACAGTCTTCAAAGACAGTTATATAGAGTATGAAGATAAGACTATTTTCCGTGGCCACAGGAGACAGGACAAAATAACAAACAACTTAAATTGCAGCAAGGAAAATGTAGGCTAGATATTAAGAAGAGCTTTCTGATTATGAGAGTGATTAAGCATTGGAACAGGCTAACCAGAGAGATGGTTGAATCTCCATCCTCAGAAATTTTAGAGCAGGCTAGACAGACATGGCTGGGACTGTTTAGTCTAGGAGGAACCTGCCTTGAGCTAGAATAAGCTCCTGAAGTCTTTTCCAGCCTTAATATTTTATGATTCTATGAACCCCAAACAGCCCAACACATTACACTTGTGCCTAAAATATCAAAGAACAAAATTTGCTTTCCAGTTGCAATCCCATTCTTCCCTTCTCTAGAGATTGCCCAGCTTTATCCTTTCCAAAAGCACATAAGCAGTGTGGCACACCCAGACAGGCCTCTCTTACACCAACATTAAATCACACGTTTCATTTTGCAATGCCAGAGACCAACACCAACTGCTAGCATGGATTCTTTCAGTTCCTCTCTTACCCGAGCCATGTAATAGTATACAGATTTTAACCTGTCTGGGAAAGTACATCCAAGACAAGAATGTTGCATTTGTTATTGACTTGCATATTTACCCCTTGTCCTAAATTGTTTTATTGTACTTGTCACCCTTTCTTGCAATGCTCATATACAAAAATGTATACTGTCAACAACTGTTTGTTTAGCATTTAGAAACTCAAATACCTAATTTTCTACTCATTTGAGGATGATGTTAACATAAAAGAAGGTTGCAACATTTTAGTCATTTTTAGTTCTTTTCCTTCCATTTATGGCATGATTATTTTACTATATTGAGAAGAGTTAACATTAAAAAATTGTTCTTAGAGAGGGATTTAGATTATCATTGTAGCTGTGAAGTGATGTCAGTAGCAGTGAGAATGACTCTTTTGTAGGATCATCAAACTCATCAAGTTCTGCTCTTTCACTTCAATAGATAAAGTTTCATTCAGTGAAACATTTGATCTTGAAAAATCCAAGGAAACCAATTTTCTTACTTTCAGAGATAAGAGCAAAGCCCTTTTCTCTTACTACTCAACAACTCTTGAGTGTGTTTACATTTTACTTTAGAAGAATTGTTTCCATTGCTACAGTCAATTCAATCACTTGTTTCCTTAGAACTTCCTTCAATTTTAGGCATGCCAGTTAAAAAAAAGGACTAAATCCCCCCCCACCCCAAACAACCTTGATGCAACCCAACGAGTGAAAAAAAGACTCCATGAACTACTATACCAAGGACTTACTTTTTGTCAATCTAATTAACAAGGGGAAATTTCATATTACTATTATAGATATCAGTACAAATTCTAAGGCAGGACAAATTTATACAAAGTTTGTAAGAACTGGAAACTAATTTTCAAATACTGATAGTCTTTATTATTTAAAAGTAAGAAAGACCAATCATCTAGGAAGTCAACATTATAAAAGGCTAAAGTTTAGGCAAAGCCACCCATTCTTATCCAGAAATCATGATAATAGATGTTCAACTTACCAAAGTTGTCTATAAAACCATGGCAGCTTAACAGTTCACAAATCCATCCAGTCCCCTTTCTCCAATATTTAGTAACAGGTGTTCCCACCTACTGGCACACCACTCTCTCTAGTCATTAACTACACACCCATTCCTATTACTTTCTAGACAAGTAGACAGTTCTATAACTTTATTATTTTCCAATAGATATAATGTTGAAAAACATAATGAACGCATTGCCCTCTGAATTGTCACAATAACATGTCTATTGGACTCAGAGTTAATGCATACTGTTTCTAGTATCTAATGCTTTCAAAACACATCATCTTTGTGGAAATGCTATATTTTAGTGACATTTAAAAAAATGCTGAAAGTAACCGGGTTGCTTCTACTGTCCCTGAAAAAACATGGTTATTTTACAATGATCAACATATCTCTTTTCCACCCTTTTCTCCAGTGTTAAAGGGGCTAATGGTAGAAGGAGATCCTAAACTTTCTCCAGTTTAATGTCTCAAACACACACCGGTACTTCATTCCTACTCACGTTTGCCCCAGTGAAAAAACTGACATCTTTTGCATCATGAGTCTCTTACCCCTAAGTGATATCCTACAATGAATAGTAAGCCTTCCAACACTGGATCTAGGAGAATACGGCTGCCCCTTCCTTGCTGAAATTGATATGATTCAAATCTATTTGTGACTTTTTTAAGACATAGCCACTTTCTCTGGATCACAATTAGCCCCACTACTAAATCACACACCGAGGCCTCTATAGACAAACCCAACTCACAGCACGGTCAATACCCTAGACTAGTGGTTTTCAAACTGTGTTCTACTGAACCCTGGGATTCTACAATAGGTCATCAGAAGTTCCACAAAGAGACTGGGGAATGGTGGAGAAGGTTGAGCTCTGCCATTGGCACATTGAGGGCATGTCTACATGTCACCCTACATCACTGTAGCAATGCACAACTTCACTGTATGGCATGCTACAGTAACGTAGTGATCATGTCAGTTTACACATGATAGGCATCTACTTTGCCATCATGGTGTGCTCCCTGTTTTAGCGCACTACTTCTGCAAGTAGTGGCAATCAAACAGTGCGCTGCATGCATGGTGCATGTTAGGGTGACACTATTTGGATTTTGGGGAGCACTGGATTTGCAGCTGAATAAAGACTTTTAGTCTGTCTCAGCAAAAGCTGCTGGTCACAAGGCAGAATGATGTATTAAAAATAACTGCAAATGCTTAGGCAAGTAGTTTCCTAACAATGGGATAGTGTGCAGAATGCATGATTCCTTGTGTAAGAATCACAAGATGCAGCCCACTAGCTATCATCAGGAGATAAAGTAGAAGCAAGACCTTGGAGATGAAGAAGGAGTCAGCAAAAAAACAGAAAGAACTAGCAAGTGACCGAAGGAAGCGGAGGTCAAAGTCTTAAGCATGCGCTCTTAGCAGAAGCATGTAAATGAAGGATATACATAGGCAATTCCATGTTAATGAAGTAAACAGTGGCAGAGCTTGAGATGGGAGGAGAACTGGGTGGAACACAAAGGAGGGACAAAATTGGAATGAATGTTAATGAGAATGAACCAAGGTGTATAAAACGTGAAAATAACAAATGTTCAGTGCTGCTCCCTTGGTTTCACGGGCTGTTTGTCTGCGAGGGAGCTCACCTGAAGTCATCTCCATTCTAAATAAAGCTGTTGTGAGCAACATAGGCAAGTAGTATTTGCTCCCTGCTTGCTCTGGCTAATGGATCCATGAGCAATTGGATTGTCGTCTCCCTAGTCACTGGGCACCGCACGGAGTCGGGGTCTAAAAGTGCAGTGTACTGTGCATTAGTACTTCCAAAGGTACTAAGGGAAGTACTTCCAAAGGGAAGTACTAAAGCATGGCACCATAGCAATGTTGCCATATGATGATGTGTAGATGAGCCCCGAGTCACCTAGCCAAAACCACTGCCAAAGACCTTTTAACAGTTAAATAGTGGGTATGTGACTTTAAGAAACCACAGTAGGGATAGTGAAAGCTAAATGTTTAGATTATTACTTTTAGAATCTACTTAAGCTTTTAACCAATCCTGAACAAGAAAGGGCACAACCAAATTCAGTAATTAAGCGATGCTAACTCACATTTTGCACATTGATCTGACCAGAATGCCAAGATACAGCACATCAAAATGATAACATATGTTCTCTGAGGCAATTTAAATTTTGTCTCATGCAGCCCAATGAAGTGACAAAGCTGATTCGTGTCACTAAAGCATTCTGACCATATGTCTCCATCAATTGTGCATTCTAGGTCTTTTCCTCAGTTTAATCATACCTTTGCCAGGGGAAAAACCTAATAGAAATGAATAAACATCCGATAAAATTTTCATGTTCTAAACAAGTAAAAAGAGTTTTTGGGGCATAGTTAGGAGTGAATAGACTAAGCAGAGCATCTTCCTCATGCAGAAATTCCCATAGAATATAATGCTGCTTCTGGAAAGATTAACTCCCTTGAACACCTGCTCCAGGTTAAGAGGGTGAAGGAACTGGGAATAGGTCAGTAGGTTCCCTCAGATACTGTTCTGCACATATATTGCATAAGGGATGCTATCCTGCAAGTTGGCCTGAGCCTTTGTTAGGAGGGCAGCATACAAATCTAATAAATAAATAATAAGTAGCCCTCGATGCTCCTTCCTCCCCCTTGTCCCATGTAACTCTGGATTTTTGCAGGATTAATCACCCATCTTTCTATACAAACATAAAATTCTTACTGCTTACTATTTCCACTCCTCCTCCAAACAGACAAAATAGGGAGATGGACTTGCAATTCATGCTGAGGCAAAACATCAGGCCCGACATATCTTAACATTAAAAAAGCAAGCATCACCTTGGCATGTCCATTTGGGTGGTGCAATTATGCACTCATGCAAAGGTCCTTGATTTATAACCAAAGCAAAGACTTTGGATGCCCTTAACTTGAAACTGAATTTGTGAATAAAGGAGCAAGTTACTCATTCAGACAGTTTCAAGTTACAAGTTACCCATTGTTCAGAGATGGAAACACGTGCAAATCCACTTTTGCCTTTGTTCTCTTAACACATGCCTGCTCAGGATGTGTGGAGGGGGAGAGCTTTACAAATATAAAATGTTATTTGAATTCTTAAGATAACAGAATGTACATGATCACCCAGGCAAAAACTGGCCTATTTGGGACCTTGTTAGTCAACCGGAAAAAAAAAAAGAAGCTAGGGGGATACTATTCTCCCTCATTAATTTTTAAGGTGCATTTCATGAAACTTAATGTTGAAAGTGATGGACTGTATAAAGACAGCTAGAAGGACAAGACAGAAAAATCTAGTCTGTAGAGGTCTAGCATAAAAAGTTATTCCAACCCTATTGAAGGGGACAATATAAAGAATATATTGGAAATGATGTATATGCCAATAAAATATATTTTATAACATGTACATTTCATCTAAATGAATGCACCTCAGTAGTTGGAGGAGTCAAACAAGAGAAATCATGATGACCTTTTCAAGTATTACTATTTCTAGAGTCTTCCTTACCCTTTACCACATCTATTATTATAGTCTGGGAAAGCCAAATAAGAACCTGTAAACTACCAAATGCCAAATGAAATATCATCATTAACTTTAATGTGTTACCATTCCTGATTGTAAGCCTGATTCTGATGCAACTCGTAGTTGTATTAGATTGACATAACTCCACAGTCAATGAAGTTGCTCTGAATTTAAATAAGACTTGCATCAGAATCATACCATATGTACTAAACACAGCAAAACGTGTCCTCTTTGCTCTTCCTTCTAGTGGTTTCTCAATAGATATAGTTGGATCACTACAGATCTTTGGGTTTTGTTTTTTTTTTAAAATCGGTCTTGGAAAATACATCATTTTAAAAGAATCTTACCATTAAGACTGTCACCATTCCCCACACATAACTCAGATAGATATAAGTCATGATGGGTCCTTGTAATATTAGGCCCTGTACTACCCTGGACTGATAAACAATGCAGGAAAATAAATTAAAGCTATAATAATAGTTCCGTTTAAGGCCCTTTCCTAAGGTTACCAAATAAGGATTAAAAAAAAGAGCAAAGTAACTCATTGCATTTGGTCTCAGCCATCAGAGACCTTTTCTGTTTTCCCAAGGGGAGAAGATATTCAAAGGAAAAAGGGAGTACCTTATCTCTTATTCCTCATACAAAGCAACAAGGAGACACTGGGCATTTCTACACATGCAATTACAGCACCTGAATAAACCACTGAGTTTATTGCTCCAGAGTTACTTGCTCCCAGGCATGTCATTTGAACATGTACCAGGAAGCAATAAGCTCCACAGTTTATTCTGATGAAGCACGTGGACCCTGGGCAGAGCAGCTACAGCTGGCAGGGGCCCCTGAGGTCAGTCTGTCAGCTCGGGGCTGCTCACCCCAGCTCAATGTGCTGCAGAGGGGCTGGTGGGGACACAGCTGGGTTCAGTGTGGGGCTAACCAGCTAGCAGCCCCGCACTGTAGCACCCTCATGCCCCAGCCAGCCAGGCAGCTTCTATACTTGGTGCACTGTGGAGTTTTTAAACTCTGCAGCAGGACAGTACTTGTAAATATAAGTATTATCCTACTGCAAAGTAAATTAGTTTACTCCAGCCTAATAGCAGTGCACATGTAGATGTTGAGACTTTTACTGCACAGCTAATTATTCAGCTGCACAGTAAATGTCTCATATAGGCATGCCCACTATTCTCAAGTCTGTGCTTCAGCCCTCATCTCCTTTTCTACTCAACTCGCGTTGACAACCCCTGGGAGTGGAAATTAGCCAGACGCACTTTAAAAAGTCACTGCACATTGCCAAGTAAACATTCTGAAGTTGTCAAGTGTCACTAGATAACTTATCAAGTACTACACATATTAAACAGACACAGGATCCTTCATTCATTTACTTCATTCATATACCAGAAGTTGCTAGTTTGAGCAATAAAATGACTAAGATGGCAGCACAAAGTGCTGAGCTTTAGCATTTTGTGCTCATGTAGGGATTGGAACTAGATGACCCTTGATTCTGTCTATCATATTGGCTCCAGAGGAAGATTCCTGATCCCTTGGTCATGAGACCACTAGAATTTCAGTCCTTTCTGAGCAATGATGTTACATAGAACATCTGATTTTAAAGACCTCCAAAGATCATGTTGCCTATTATAGATCCTGACCAGTTAATAAAGTATAGTAGTTAATATATGGAACTTCTGTGAAACTTTTGATTAAAAACCTACCCAAATGTTAAATTATACATTTTTTGCTTCTATTCTGCATTTTTTTTGGAGATTTCAACAATGTAACTTTGCTCCTTCTTGTCAGTAATCTAAATGGTGCAGAGTCAGTGTGCAGGGTCAGTTCATGGGTGTGATCTGGCGTGCCAGACCCAGCTGCAGCCCAGTACTATGCACTGGATCTGGGTATAGTATATCCCTGCATGCTGGCCAGACTCTGTATGCCAGAACTGGGGCAACTCCATGCATCAGTGCAATTGAACAGGTGAGGCCACGTCATCTGGCCTGTAAGACTCCCCACAGGTCCAGAAATTTGGCAGTAGGCAAGGAGTTAATTGCTGTAGCTCCCAGAACAGCACCAATTAACACTGTCACCCCTCTGCTGCTAAATTTCCAGTCCTGTGGGGAACCCTATTTGCCAGATGACATGAAGCCATGAGCTTGACCCAGCCCACAAGATGTAGGTTGAATACCACTGACTTATTGTATTCACTTCCCAGTTATCCCCCATTGCAGAATTAGAGTCATTCCACAGAATCATGCAATTGTAATGGAGTTTTTGCGTGTTAATGTTAAAGTTGTATCAAGAAGTTCAAAAGTGCTTTGCATAACACTTTGAAGAACCAGTTCAGTTGTTTAAGTTGTGGACTTTAAAAACAATTAGTTTAAACACTTTAGATATCATATTTACTCAAATACAAGATAATTTTTTCTTCTACTAGTCAGCATAGGAGAAAAAGCCCCTTATTTTACATTTATATACAAGGAAACCACACTAAATACATTGTCTATGCATTTGGTAGCAGTTTAATGATACATAAAACAGCATGCACTCAGTAATGGAAACAAGCTATGAAGCTGATTAAGTGCAACCAACATAGAGCATGACAATAGCATACATGTCCCATGTCCTCACTTGCACAGCTGAGCCGCATCTTTCTTTTCCATTTCCAATTATTCCTGTTTCTTCACCAGCCTTAAACGTCTGGCAAACCTCACCAAACATCACCAAATGGAGCCCCAAATTGTTTACCCAGAATCCCTCTGTTGTCCCCTCTCTCAGCCTGTTGCATACAATTTGTGTGGCCCCACTTCCACAAGATCAAGCAGGATCAGGTTGCCCTGTGCCAAAACAGCATAT
The DNA here is from genome assembly GCF_000455745.1 of Alligator sinensis. NCBI lineage: Eukaryota > Metazoa > Chordata > Crocodylia > Alligatoridae > Alligator > Alligator sinensis. The sequence goes on along the minus strand of NW_005842203.1, from coordinate 1,562,539 downwards.
AATTTTTTGGTGGACAAAGTTCTTTAGGTGAATCTGATATATTTTATTATATCAACTTAAATAGTTGGTCTAATAAAATAGTTGGTCTAATAAAAGATATCAGATTCACCCAAAGAACCTTGTCTGCCTATGTCCTTAGATCAACACGGCTACAACCTACACCCGTATAATTTTTTTGAGCACCCCAGGACTCATGACAAGAACACCAAGTTCCAGTCATGAGTGGAGGCCCAGCTAGCACACAGATCCTTCTTGGAGCCATCTGGAATACTTATACATACTGAGTTGTGGGATCACCATGGCTTTAAATCCTGTAAGGGGAACAATAGCATAAGAGGTAAAAATAGAGTTAAAAATCAGTAGCCCTTATTAGCAGTACGAGGGAAGGGGCACAAGTCCCCATTATGTGAATTTTGGTTCCTATTCCACCATGCAGAAGTAGACTTGCACTACTATGCAGACTCAGAAGCAATTCAATATGGCCATCTAAGCAACAAACTCTACTTGTGCTCTTTTGTGATCCTATTCTGACTGGAAAAATATCCAAGTTGGTGCGAGTTTTGCATAGGTCCATAAAACCTTATTTGGAGAAAAGGCATATATTTGCCTTGCATATATTTGATGACAGAGGTGTATTTGTAAAGTGCTGTAATCATCAGGCTGTAAGTTGGCAGGGCAGAAAGTACCATCTATACTTCCTGTTGAAGCTAGTCTTAAGACTTGTAGCTTCTGGTTGTGGGAAACTTCCCAACCGACTGCCAGTGACTGAAGAACTGATGTGTATAGATTACTATAACAGGCTGAGAGAGCAGACTGTACACTGTATGGAGAAATCTTTTAAACTGAGAAGCCCAAGTGTCACAGGAGAAGAAACAAACATGACTGAAGATAAATGAAGGCTGAAGATAAATGAAGCCCAGTGTCATCTTAAGCCAACAGGAGTCCTTTGATTGGATCAGACCCAGTCATCCAAAAAATTGGTACTTCTACTTGAACTAAAAGAGGTGACTTGATGCCGGTTAAAATTGGATTCAGGTCATCTCCCATGGCTCTGGCCACCAGGAGGCTAGGGCTTCATAAAATTGTCATAAATAGCTCTGTAAAATTTATGTTTGCTTTAAGTGAATTTTGGACAGCACAGACCATTTCCTTTGTGTGGTTGCATATACTTCCCTACCTCAGATTTCAGTTTATTTAGATTTAACAAGTGTCATGCTGAAAATACATTTGTCTTGTAACCATATTTACTTGAAAAAATATGGTAAGTTTTCTAGAAATGAGCCTTTTTTGTACACAACTTTCCCATCTTCACTAAACATGCGTATTTTAGCAACATCTTTACCTAAAGGCCAGTTTTCAAGCTCATAAAATGCAAAAAAATCCCCACAAACCCTTGAATTTTAAGTAGATTTGCATGGTCTTACCATTATTTTGCCCCTTTATATTAGTATCAAGTCAGAATAGTTCTATTTAAGTGCACCAAAAGATCCCCCTTTAGTACCATTTTCAGTTAAAGTCATAGAAACATCCCAGTAGTCCCAGATTAGAGAGAAAAATTTTATTAGCACTTCAGTAGACTAACCAGCATCCAGATACGTTTATAGCCCAGGAAGTTCCAGGGCTCCTTTTGCCACTCATGTGAAGTACACATGAGAATCTTTTGCAACTGGGACTTCTCTTCAATAACAACCCTTAGAATAGGACCCAATTATAGCTGAGGTTGCTTTTTGGAATTACTTACCACACATGTATCCTAATGACAGTATACTGATTTAATGCAAGTTCCATAGAATGCATACCCAGATACCATGTGAAGAATTGCTGCATTATAAAAAAGAACTTCCCCACAAATTGCATATCATTAGTTATAACATACCATCCTTCCCCAGAACCTATACAGAAAATCCTTAAATAATTGGAACTCATACTAGCAGAAGACCCATTTCTTAAAGAGATCTTTCCAGAACCACCCATTCTAGCTTTTAAACAAGCCCCAAACCTCGCCAACCTCATCACCAGAAGCAAACTTTCTATGGCCCAAAGCACACCAAATGGATCCAGAACATGCTTGGACAAAAAGTGTAAACCCTGCACACACATCTCTGCCACTCCCACAATAACTACCCCCGCACAACAGAACCATCACCATTCCTGGATTTTACACCTGCACCTCCAGAAATGTCATTGTCATGGCATGGGGTCCCTTGGGATGGCCGTGATGACTCTAGGGCTCTGTGGCCATGTCTGCTTCGCCCTGCAGGTGCCTTCTAATTTCCCCTGCCATGTCTTGTTTATTGAAATAATACATC
>NW_005842203.1:1536781-1560186 GCF_000455745.1 Alligator sinensis | reverse complement strand
GCTGAACCATACTAGACCCTGCTGATCTTGGATCCTTTGCTGGGTCTCTCTCAAAGTCAATGCCTCCCGAGATACTGTAAGCCTTATGGGCTAGATACATGGATCCAAAACCTCCTCTTTACCATGCCCCATGCCTGACAGGTGGTATTTAAACATTGTCCCTTTTCAATGAAGCCTCAATCTGGCTCAGCCTCCTGTCATCACTGGGCCCTTGGCCCCTGTCCCTGTGCCCTCTCCGGCGCTGGGCTCTACACAGTAGTGTACCCCAATGAGGGCTCCTCCTCCTGAATTAGCCTCATCCTGGTCCAAGTAATAATGTAAATATGAGCCCCTGGGCTACAGCATAATAATAACAATGACACTGGAGGCCACACTCTTCCCATTTAAGAAGGCAAGCTTCTCCTCAGCAATGTGTGCCTCCTAGCCCCAGGTACTTCAGGAGCTCCTAGAGCCCAGACTTAACAGCAGCAGAACAAGCATCTCCAAGTAGCTTTTTCTGCATCAGCTCCTTTCCTCCAGCTGCAACCAGAGAAGTAACTCCAGCCAGCCCCAACCCTGGGCCTTATATGTGCCCAGGACCCTGTCTCCTGGTCAGCTGACTGGGTACAGGTGCTAGTTAGCCTCATTAGCCTGCTGCCAAGGTTATCTGCAGCCGTGGAGCACTGCCTAGCTCTCAGGGCTTTCTAGCTAAGCTGCTTTTCCTCAGAAAGGAGCAGGCACACCTTAGTGTCCTGCGACACTAATACATCTCATCCAGTGCACTAAATGCTCTGATGGAAAATATATGGGAGAAACCAAACAACAACTGGGTGCCCAAATGAAAGTTCCAGTCTCTCAGTTCTAATCCTCAAAGGGAATTTACAAAACACCTTTTGTAGATGAGTCCATGAACTTCACTTCGTAAATCTACTGGATACAAAAAATCATGGACACAATATAGACATTAGATTTATAGCACATTATAACCTGCCTCACATCTGTAAACCCCAGGTAACTTGTCTGCATTTTACCAACTACATTCTATCACCAGCTCAACATTCCCCCTTCCTCCCTCCAGCCTCATACCTGTTGTCTCCAATTCCCTCTGATCCTCAGTCACACTTACATTTTTCACTGCATTTTGCCTATTGGCTTCCATTCCACCCAGGAGAGCACAGAAAACACCACCAGGCTCTCCTTATGCCTGAAGAAGGCTGTTTGTGCCCAAAAGCTTGCAAAGAACAATTTTTCCAAATAGATGGTCTAATAAAAGATATCACATTTACCCAAAGAAACTTTTCTGCCTGTATCCTTAGACCAACATGGCTACAACCAACAACCCTTCCATCACATTTATACTTAAATTATGCGACGCTTGTACAGATATGTATGGTTAGATTAGAGTTCTCATTATAGGTCCTGCTTCAAATGTTATAGTCTACCATAAATCCCTAAGAATTTCAGTACAAAATATGTATTTACTGTTCTCAAATAATTTATAACACATGCATCTCTCTGGTACACAGGTAGTGCATGTGCGCGTGTGTGTCTCCAATACGCAGCACTTATTTGACTTAAAACAAAAATTAAAAGGTTCTCCATATAGAATACTGTTCTTATCTGTGAAGTAGGTACTAGGTTATTCAAAAGTAAGTCATAAAAGAATACACACTGAATTAAATTATTTTATGTCAACAGAAGTCTGAGGCCAATTAAGAAAAATTAACTGAGCTAGAGAATAGGCTGCTTACCATGCAAGCAAATGAAAAAAAATTAACAGAATTAATATTGTAATTTTCTTTATATATTCTGAAAACTGAACTTGTCCAGTACAGTTACAAATCATAGCACAATACCAAAGTCATTAAATCCTTGTTTCCAAACTGCCTGCTCCTGAGAGCAAAGCCAGAGCTTTGAGCAAGGATAGAACAAGAACAGTGGTCAAAGAAGATAACAGAAGTATGAAACTTGATTTCTTACGTTCTTTGCAGAAAGAAAATTTCTAATATAAAATTCTCTCTCTCTCTCTCTCTCTGACAAGGCAGTCATTCTGTGTACAATTATCTCTTCAGGAGTGGGAATGCTTAAGTTGAGTTTTAAATAATATTGAAGTAGTACAGTAACTACCAGAGTTGCAATGGGTTGTTATAGGCAGTCTTCAGTCCCTGATTGCTACTAGAACAAGTGGAAAAAAAGGGCAAGGGATAAAAGACAATAGAGACAAAAGGTATCTATTTAATCATACTGCAGATTAGGATCAAGTAAAAAATTAATTACCACCAGTTAAAAATTACTAACAGCCTGAGTACCACATTCATCGCTTTGTGACAAACTGCGTATTCTGTGTACATCAGGCAGCAAGTGGGCAGTTAGTATTTTTTTTCTATTTCTGTTTTTAAAAACATGCTCTAAGAATGCAGGGCTGCAAAAATAGCACCATTGTTGGAAATAATTGAGACTAAAGCCACAGTCTGATGTTCACTCTAGCAGTACTAATTACATCTAGATAACAAAATAAGTGAGGTATTCATACCTATTATATGCTTTTGAAACATAATCTTTAACTGTTTATATGCCTTCTTCATAAGCTATCAGTATGCATCCAATATACATGATGTTCCAAAAATATATGCATGTGCACACAGATCATAGAAAAATGTAGCTGAACCAGCAATTTTCTGGGCCTCAATTGTGTATATGTAAAATGAAAGGACATGACTTTTTTTGTCCATCCTTGTCTCTCTTGTCTATGTAGACTGTAATACTTTGGGGCAGAGACCCAAAACTATTTTGGGGGTAATACATTTCTATTACCATATGTATTTGTATTAAGTGCAATGACACCCCATTCCAGGTTGCTGCCAATGTAATGCAAAAAATATTTACAAACCAATTGTCATGATAGATGCATTAGAGGTAAGATCTTGCAGTCAGAAGGGTAGTTTGCACATAGAGCATAGAGCAGTAGAGTTTCTGTATGGATTGGTGTTGTGGTAAACAAAAAACAAACTCCTAAAGAAAATTATATTTGCTTTGTAGTTAATTTTCATGCTACTGCATCAAAAAGAAAAGGTTTATAAAATAACTTCTTGATCTCTGCAAATAAAAGATCTGAGGTTGCTTCTCTCTGCATTGCAGTTGAAAAATCTGAGGATACAAGACAGGGAGTTTGGGTTCTATTCCTGATATTTGCCATTAAAATTGCTTAGCAAATTTTGGATAAATATCTCAAGCTAACGTTGTTTCAGTTTCCCTATCCAGAAATAGGGCTAATAATAGTAGTTTTCCATTCCTTTTGGGTGTTGGAGGCTTATCCATTACTTCATTTGTAAAGTGCTTAGGGAGTGAAGACAAGATTCCTTGGGTGAATTTTATATCTTTTATTAGACCAACCCAAATAGTTGGAGAATAGTTATTAAGCAAGCTTTCGGGTTCAAAAACCCTTCGTCAGGCTAAGGAAGTTTCAGCAGGTGGTGTGTGCTCTTCCTGGATGGATGTCCTTAGACCAACACAGCTACAACCTAAACCCCTGCAACATAGGGAGTGAAGATGCATGCTAGTATAAATATTACCACAGACGCTATGACAATTCACCAGAAAAACATAAAATTACATTAAATAAAATCTATCCCTGCTCCCTTCCTCATCCCCAATTTGACTATATAATCTGTCTCATTTTTACTCTCATTTCAGATCCTTTTTAACAAAGTCAGTGGCATACATTTTGGATTTTTATGTCTCAAGCTTGCAACTGTTTCTCCTCGATGTTTCTGTAAATCCATGCCTGTCATCTTGACCTTAGACTATGACAGTACACTCTATGAAGTTGCACTCAAAAGTCATTCTCAAAAAGGCAGCAGCTGTTTAGTAAGCAGCCTAGATGAAAGCCTGACCCGACTGAAGAGAGTAACTAAACTACTTCCATTTAAAAAAAAGGGAATTTTCCATAAGAGTGTTTCGAACTTTGGAATTCACTATTTCCCTTGGTTCAGTATAACATGTAAGGCATACCATGAGGCTCATTGTTACATATACACGTTTTTGAAAAAGGTTTGCCATCTCTAGGTTTGGCAGGTGGCATTTTTGAGGTTTTTTATTTTGTTGGGGTTTTTTTGTTCATGGCTTGAGTTTAAAGGCAGATGGTTTTCTGTTACTGCCTTCTCTCATGAGGGACAAAAGACAACAATAATCACTTGTTTCTCTAAATCTAAATAAATATAGGCAAAGAATAGGCAACATAGCTTTAAAATATTTTGATATCTGCAGTGGGAGCTGTTAAAATTTGTTGCTATTTAACTAAGATGTAGTATTTCTCCTACAAAACAATGAATTGTAATGCAAATTTCTTTGATGTCCTGAAAAATCTCACTACAACATGACTCCTGCTAACAACATCCAAACACTATTGTGAAAAATTTATAGAAGTAATACACAAGTCATTCTACCAGCCAGAAACAGGAACAAACTGTCCAAAGAGGTGAGTTGCAGGCTGATAATATCTAGACTTTGACTAAAATGATTGTAACAAAACATCAAGATCTGACTAAGTGTGAAAACTTATGGAAATATGAGCTAATTATCCAAGTTCCCCATAACCAGCTTTGAGTCATAAGACAACTTGTCTGCTGACCAGTTGTTAAAAACTTTTTAGTGCTGTTTTAGAACATATCAGACAATGTTTAATTTTCTATTACGTTCTGATTTTTAATGCATGCAAAAGTTTCATCTCTATACAGCGACTTCAAGGGAGAAAAAACAATAGCACTATGATTTTTAATAGCAAGCAGTATGGTATCAGTGTACTATATCAGGACAGAGAGAAGCATGGCAAAAAATGGTCAAACACCAGTTGTAAACATCAAGGTTATAAATTATAGCTCTACATGTCTTATGTATTAACCAAAAGAAAGAGGAATTTGAGTTCTAGCACTCTCTTAGCTTTCCAACTAAACACATTAGCATTTGCCAAGCACAAATAATTCTTCTCTAAACTCTCTTCCATTCCGATTACATCCTAATCAACTAATCAAGATACATTTAGATATTATTTATGCTTCATTTGAATGACACCTCTTTCTGCAACTCTTGGTACCTTTCTTTTTGTATTTTAGGGATGGCTCTTCTCAACAATGTTGTAATGGTACTCTGGAGATAATTAGTATGGTGAAAAAATCCCTCTTGAATGAACAAATGTTTTATTCTTTTTTCTATGGAACAGCTCATGCAAGAAAAAGGAGAGAAGTATATGGAAGTTTTATTTGAAATTGTAACTATTGTCCAAATATCAGAAACATCTCTCTCTTCAGGCAATATGCCAATATTTTACACCTTCTGCAACTAGAATCAATTTTATAAAAATAAACTGACTACATCTTAGACCTTTTAAAGACCATTAAATGAAAATTTCAAAAGTTGTATGAAAAAGCAACATTAGGAAACCAGGTGTTTTTTTTCTGTAAAAATGAGGCTGTTTTCAAAGAAACCAAGAAATATTGCTAATAGCTGGATGAAAGTTATAAATAGAAGGAGATAGTTATGAGCAAATTGGATAAATAGCCTTTAGAGAGAGAACAATCTAAGATCATTTATGATGTAATTGCACAACCACATTCCAGTGCTGGATGCACTCTGCCTTCCTTTTTTGTTAAATGCATAGTATCCAGAATTACTGTGCTGCATTACTTTCAAATATTCTTTACATCTTCTTGGGAAAAAAAATCATTCTTACAGGCTGCATCTACATGAGAGAATTTGAGCAGAGTTGACTAATTCTATTGCACATTAGCAAAGTGGGCAAAACTCATGCTAATGCACAATAGAATTAATCTACTGCACATTAGCATCACCAAAAAAGCATGCACTGGCGTTAATGCGCAGTAGCGCTGATTATAGTGCATAAGGGTAGTACCTATAATTACAAATGCTAAACTTAATGCACTGTAATGACTGCACATAAATGAATGTGTAGACATGTCTACAGAACTTCATTTAAATTAATCTTAAGTGATAACATTTAATGGAAAGGCAAAAAAGTCATTCAGCTCTAATCATTTACTGCTCTTTAAAGATTTTTTTTTGATTGACCACACTTTTCAAAGTTCTCTATTCTTTTAATTGCTGTTCCTGGAATACAGACAGACTACTGACTAGGTTTCCCCCCTACTTCTTTTGAGGATGAGTATATTAGCTTCAAAAGCATAAAATAGATATGAATACCTCACTCACTTTTGTTATCTACATGTAATTAGTACTGCTTGAGTGAATAACTTGCTACAGTTCCAATTATTTCCAATAATGGTGCTACTTTTGCAGCCCTGCATTCTTAGAGCGTGTTTTAAACACAGAAGTAGAAAAGAAATACTAACTGCCCACTTACTGCCTGATGTACACAGAATACACAGTTTGTCACAAAGCAATGAATGTAGCACTCAGACTGTAATTTCTAACTGGTGGTAATTAATTTTTGACTTATTCCTAACTTGCAGTATAATTAAATAGATACCTCTTGTCTCAATTATCTTCCATCCCTTGCCTTTTTTTTCCATTTGTGAAGATAATGCAAAGTCTTAGTAATACTGAATTTTTAAAAAGGGGTGCTGAGATCCTGGACTTTATTCATAGTTCCTAACTTTATGCTTTGGAGCATCCCTGTATAACTAGCTGCTTTTGAGAATACAGTTTCTGGAGTGCCTTTTGCCTGACAACAGCTGAACATTACTCTTCACCAGATCTCTCCTATGCATCTGGGCCAGCAGTTTTCTGTGCTTCAGTTGTGTATAAGTAAAATTAAAAGTCAGGTCCTTTTTTGTCCATTTCTCTCTCTCTTGTTTATGTATACTGTAATTATTTTGGGTGGGGCAGAGACCCAAAAGTATTTTGGGGGTAATACACTTCTATTACTGTATTTATTTGCATTAAGTGCAATAACACCCCATTCCAGGTTGCTGTCAGTGTAATGTAAAAAAAAATTACATGCCAATTGTCATGGTAGACACATTATAGATAAGGTCTTGCAGTTGGAAGGGTAGTTTGGATTTGGATGGCTGCCTGATTTACATAAACCAGTTCACCCTGCCCCAAACCTGAAGGGGCTCTATTTCAGACCTTGCAGTAGAAAGGGGAGATGAGAATAAGTGCTGAATCTCACTGGGAAGTGGGTTATTCTAACAGCTCTGGAGATACCAGGCTTTAAATAGCTGTATTGTTATGTTTAAAAGAGCTCCATAACTCATTTTAGAGGTTTTAATGCCCCCCTCCAAGTGGTTCACAGTTGGCTTCATAATAACTGAAGTATCTGGCTTTACAAGTCTAGAAATATAAAATAATTACAACACCTTTTAAAAAATATCTCTAGGAAGCTTTTGAGATTTTTTCTGTAGTGCATGGCATTTAGAGAATATCTACTAGTATAGCGCAGTATTTCAATTTTGTCAAAACTGTATGAGAAAATGTGTATAACTCACTTTTACTATCTGCAAATGGGAAGATTTCTCACTCTCTCTTCACTCCATACATACAAAACTTGACTTAGTGGACATCACACTACATTTCTGGAATTTGCTTTCATTATTATAAATAACATTATAATAAAAACTTTTAAAAATACGTTAAAAGCAGGAAGCCAACTAGAGAATCAGTGGGACCATTAGATGACTAAGGTGTAAAAGCTGTAGTCAGGGTCATTCAGGCCATAGCAGAGAAGCTAAACAAATTCTTTGTATCAGTGTTTACCACAGAAGACACTGAGGATATTCCCAGGCCAGATCAATCTTTTTTTAGTAGATAGGCTAAAATTAGAAGAGCTGGATCATATTGAGGTGACTACAGAGGAAGTTTTAAAACAAATTGATGAACTGGATACTAATAAGTCATCAGGACTGGAGGGCATTCACCTGAGAGTTCTGAATGAACTCAAAGGTGAAATGACAGAACTGCTGGCAATAGTATGCAAACTATCATTACAAATGGCCTCTGTGCCAGAGGACTGGTGGGTTGCCAACATAACACCCATCTTCTAAAAGGGCTACAGAGGTGATCCTAAGAATTACAGACCAGTGATTCTCATTTTCATCCCTGGCAAGTTGGTAGAATCTATAATCAAGAAGAAAATCAGAAATTGTATATAGACAAACATGATCTGCTGGGGAAGAGTCAGCATAGTTTTTGTAAGGGGAAATCCTGCCTCACCAATCCACTGTAGGCGGAGCCCTAGTTTGCAGCAGGAGCTGGCCCAGACCTGTTTGAAGGCGTGCACCAGCAGGCCGGGCCAGCCTGGTGCAGTTCCGTGTGCCACCAGGGGCCTCTGCCTGCAGCAGGCCATGAATGCCCCAATGGCCCACTGTTGGCTGCTGCTGCAAGCCGGGGGAGGGAGGGAGGGGAGGCGGATGGGCATGTGGTGGGCCCTCCACAACCCCCAATCCCCCCAGAAATACTATCCCCACATACCCACTTACAAACCCTGCACCCATGAACCCCTCACAATCCAGCCACAAAACCCATACCCACAACCCCCCTGCCCACATACCCCCCACAAGCCTCACCCCACAAATCCCTCACAAACCCCTACACCCACCAACCTACCCACACCTCCCCAAACCTCCCCACACCCCCACACCCCTTCCCAACCCCTGAACCCCACTTTCCCCCCACAAATCTCACATCCTGTGTGCCCAGCCACCAGATGGGATGAAACCTGCTGGCAGGAGCCACAACTGCAGGGGCAGCTGCCGCATTACAGCCCTGTCCCATTCCCACACCCATGCTGGGACATTTGGCCCGAGCCTGGGGGGTTTCTGATCCCAGGAACCACTTGAGGGGGTATAATGGGCTGGGGGAGAAGGGGGAAGGTGGCAGCAGGGGTATGTGAGAGAGAGAAATGGAGGTCAGGGATGGGGGAGTGCTCCAGGTAGGACCGGCTGCCAGAGCTTGACTTAGAGAGCCCTTGCCACCTAGAGCAGCCTGTGCAAGGGGAGGCAAGTTTAGAAGGAAAGGAGCCTGCCCTGCCCAGCCCAGTCGCTGAGCCCCAGTCAAGGGCTTCCCATGAAAGGCATGGGGACTGCTGGGGCCTGGGCATAGGTGCAGGGAGCAGAACAGCAAGGGCCAGCACTGCTCAGCGCCACAAAACAGCTGTAGATCCAGCTGCAGCTGTCCCCACATCCTGGTGAGTGAAGGTGGTAGGGGCAGCTCTAATTTTTCTATGATAACCAAACACAAACTCCAAGGTGTATGGATATTTAGATTCATTTTATTATGATGATAGAGGCACTGGTAGGCTTCCAAATTGCTTTAAAAGTGTAACTATATCAATAAAACATTGCCCAACTGATCTCACTATATATAGTAGTGTTTCATTTTAATTGTGGAAGAATGCTGATTTTGAGTATTTTAATCAGAGAAATTTTAATTAGAAAATTGGGGAGGGGGGCTTAAATGAGATAATTGGCAATTTTTTAACCAGGGAAGACCAAGATCCCTGCTGGTGAGGCAAGTGGTGGGACCCAGGCAGAGGAGCCCTCCCAGGGACAGCACCAAAGACCTAGCTGGAAGGCAGACAAGGTGGCTGACCTCTTGGCCATTTGGAACCAGGAGGACATGCTTTGACAGTTCAAAGAGGGTCACCACAATGAGCACATCTTTGGGGGGATACCTGTCCAGATGGCAAAGTGGGAGGACTATAAAGTGTGGGACATGACAACAGTGCTGCCTGAAGGTCAACTGTGCAGCCATGGCCCACTGGCAGCTGGCTAAGAGGTGCAGGAGGGTCTATTGCAGTGCACATACCACAGCCCAGGTCACCATCCAGTCCCCATCTCAGTCTGGCAAGCATGTGGCCATGGGGCCACAGGTCCAAGGGGGCAGATGCTGTTGTAGGTGACAGCCAGTCACAGCCAGGGAGCAGCCTCCACTGCCAATCTGATGCAGGGGCCACTCTAGGTTACAGCTGCTTCAGCGGTCTAGCTGGCACATGAGGGTAGTGTTGTCAGATACCAACTGGCTGGGCCTCAGAAGCTCATGAGGGAAAGTATCCCTGACTTGCTTGCCAGGGCATCTTGTTATACTTCTGGGGCCAGCACAGGTGCTGGCCCCAGTCTCTATCTCCCCTTGGCTGAAGATCCAGGAGGAGTTGGGCTGAGTCAATTTGCTCTATTTGGCACAATTTGCCCCACAGCAAAGTACATGCTCAGGCAAGTGTGCTGAGGCACAAATCTCCGGCACAAATTTGTGCTGCTGCTATTTGCGCTGTTGCAAGCACACGTGCCTGCATGTTTGGATATGGTGGCTGGGTTTATCTTATGGATCATGTGGGGGTATTTCCATGTATAACTGTGCTAATGTCATACAACACTATTAAAAGGATCTCATTATGCCCCAGGATGCCATGTCACTGTGTTTGAGAATCACTGTGCTAGGCTAATAGGGAATGCTACTATGACAAATGATTCCTGCTCCCTTGCTTTCATGTCCTATGTGACAATAAAATGTCCTGTAGCCACTTTCTGATATACCCAGGGCCATACTAGACCTTAGGTATACTCACAAGATCTGCACTGGGCGTGTCCAGTGCCCAGTGCCCCTCTAACAGCATATACGTGACATTTTTTTCATCATATACATAATCCTGTGGATATAAGGTTTCCATTCAGCATGGTGTGGAGGAGACCATTAAAAGCTAACGTGACTTTTGACTAATTGCTTTGGGCCATATCTGGTAGCATTTTAGGAAGGGTGAAGTATATTTTTCAGCTGCAACTGTCAACATTACAGTCATGTTTAATTTTCTGTATTGTATTAATTTAATGAGGTGAAAAATGCAATGACTATAGCACCTCTTAATTACAGGTTCACTGGTTTGTTCAGCTGCTTGTAAGAAATCCCTTTTGGTGAGATAATTTTTCTTTTCTCATATCTATCCTTGATTGCTCATTTGCTTTCCTTCTCCTGAGGTCTTGACTGTTTTCCATTTGCTTCTTAATATTTCTCTTTACTACTCTTCTCTTATGCAGCATCCTGGATTTTTGGTCTTCTGGTCTTATCCCTTTACTACTTTTTTCCCCTGTTAGCAAGTTTCTTGAATTTGTTGTAAAATACATCAGTGATGTTGAAAAAGGTGTACGGGAGAACAGATTTTAGCTTCTGAGGCCTCCTTTTGCTTCCTGCGTGTAATCCAACCAGATCTTTACATGTTTCATGGTGGTATTTGTTTTAACTTCTTAGATCTCCATAGATACTTTGCTAATTGCTTAGTATACAATCATGAAAAACTATAAGTTACATGAATTTGCCATACTCTTCAGCAAGCTATCAATTTAAAACGGTGCTGTACAATCTTACAGCCACCAGGAAAGAAGAAGAAGAAGAAGAAGAAGAAGTGAAATAAAAAGAGGCACAGTATGGGAATGTTACCAGTACTGGTAGAGAATGTTTAGCGGGTCTTCATCCAGTGACTAGTTTTGGGAAAGAACTATCTATTATTGCTGACATGAAGGGACAAAAGAAAAAACTCTGGAAATAACCAAAAAGGAGGGGAAGCTACAGAAGCAGATGCTGTATCCTTCTACCCAAAAAGAGGAACTCATTTATTTTTTATTTAGAAGCCTCCATTTGTTTGCAGTGAACCTTTGAATTCTTGTGTAGATACTGTAAGTGTATGATCTATTTTATCTGCAGTGCTCCTTCCTGCCTCATTTAGTGCACAGATTGGGTGTACAGGTGAGCAGAAATAAGGTTGCTGAAGCAACCACAAATTTAACTGTCTATTAACAGAGTTTTTATGTTATACAATATAATTTGTTCTCACAAGAAGGATTTTACATAATACAGTCACATTTAGGTACCCAGTTATCAAAGCAACTACACCCAAGTTTGTATTTCTTTAAAACTGCTGACATCTGCTTAAACACACTAATACTTCCTCAATCACATCACATTTTAGCTTAAGATTGGAATCATTTTACAATTTTCATTCTGAACTGTGAAATAACATCACAGCTAAAGTTCCAAACGTTTGCAGAAGTGTTACCATAACTGCCTTTTTATCTTGTAGGAGCTTCTTGGATTTAACTGTTCATTTGATTGAAGGTTTTTTAATATGTATACAATTATTTTTAAAACAAATACTTTAATTTATCATTTCAACAGTATACAGGCTACACACACAAACCAGAAAGCATTTTAAGTATTATTAAACTGCAAGATACCAAAATTATCTTTGGTTGATTAATCTGTGGCAAGCTTTTATGTAATAAAACACCCTGCAAAAACGATTTCAGGGTCCCAGGAACAATTTTTTCTCTGGAAACTAACAGTGTCCAGAGTAATCACACACTAGGTAGAATTCATTTAAACTGAATATAGGACAGGCTATTTCACCTTAGTTTTTTCCTTTCAATACGCTACATTTTTTCAAACTGTATAATACCATGTCCATTTTAACAGTAGTTCTGTGATATATAATTGTCTTAAAAGACTTTTTAACACTTATTGGTTTTCATCTGTGCGCCACAAAAATGGATTAATTAAGCGACTCTCAAATTGTAGTTTTCTGTATTAAAATGACAGCATATAATTTTCAAAGCTGACGTTTCAACTCTGAGAAACACGAGTCTACTCTGATGGTCTTAATTCTGGCTACAGATTGCAGTCAAAGCTGGAATGTCTCTATGTTGACAAGTCAATTTTGAACAAATATGGGTCAAGAATGGATGTACAATGGATGTATTGTGACTAATAGCACAGTGAGAACAATTTACACAGACACTAGTTCCCAGTGATGAGACAGTGTACAGTCTTGGCACATGCAGCACTGTACACCTATGTCTAGTGGCTTGCATACATCATTTTCTGTTCCAAGGGGAAACTAGGGAGTCCGATGTTTAGGGGAATAGAAAAGCAGGTCTGATAATAATACACACTTTTCTCTTAGCTTTTGTTCATTGCTTCTACATGACACAAAGCATCACTGTCTAATGATGACATCAATGATCTATCTTTACTTGAGTTTAAAACCCAGCTCCAGTGAAACTGATGGTAAAAGTCACTTTAATTTCAACAGAACTACGATTTCATTTTATTTAAAATTGTAATTGTATCAAGGTGGCATAAAATAGTAGGAATAATGCTGAGTTTTTTTAATGAGTTAATTTAAATTTGTGTCTGTCACAAGTATAAAATTCTTTAACTCACTTTTTATTTTCTTTCAGTCAGCTGTGATTTTTTTTAAACTCCTATCTAGCTCTTTTACAGATTTCTTCTTTTTGTACAGACACTGGGTTTTTTTTTTTGCCTCATTAGGACACTAGGGCTTATTATTTTTCTAAGTGTAACTTTCATGAAAAAAATTTAATGAAAAATTCTAGAAAGATCAATATAAAGACACGTTCATAGAAATGAATATCATTCACAAGCACTCTCTTGCAGACAGCCACATACAAGCTGAACTGCAGAAAATACTTATTATATTTTTTGATCTTATTTCTAGTGTAGATTTAGGAATACACTGTTTCAAAGGTACCAATGGTCAACTCTACTTGTCCCTATAACAACCAGCTAAATGCTAAACTTCACAATGAACCTTAGCCTGGAGCTAATTTTTTCTTAAACATGCATTGGACAATGTTAATATGATTTTGCAATTTCATTGCATCAGATTACTCTCTCCTCCTGAGGGACTAAAGAGCAAGCAAACTATACTCTGGCAAGCTTTCCCTTTATAGCACCTTTTCAAAGGTGAAGGGGTTGTGCTGGCAACCCAAGTTATAATCATAAAGTTGAAGGGGACCATGTGCACCGATGCAGAATGTTTGTACTGCCAACACTCATGACCGGGTGTAACAAAATGATTCTTCTTGGGCTAAGGGATTATGTGAAAAATAATCTCTTTTCTTAAGAAAATGAAAGATTTGTATTTTGTTCTTACGGTTGTGTAGAAAATTAGTGCAACAGAATGCATCCTGAAGGCTAAGAAACAAGAATGGTGACCCTCCCCAAACAATTATTTTATAAAAAGCAACCCTCATGGTTTCTGAAGCCTGACTCATTGGCCAGGTATAGACATTACATTTTACTGTTCTAAGTGATCGAAAACCAGTCTAAACCATAACAGCACGTGGACTGGTCTAAAAATGGTGGAACCCAGTCTAAGATAGACCTGGAATGATGTGCACTCAAACTGAAATGATTTAGGTTAGACTGGTGCATCAAACTTCAGTACCAGTTTTCCTGTTCAAGTTAGGTCATTGTCCAGTAGCATCCCAGGCTACTTTGTAGCCCCACCTTGCTTACTCATAGGGAGATACACTAGCACTCGGCCTGTAGTTGGCTGCAATGGCTGCTCAGGTTGCCCAGTGGGTCTCACCCCCCAGCTCTCCCAGATTCAAGTCAGCACAGGCCCTCTCCCCAGCCCTACCTCCTGCCTCCAGCCATCTCACAGTCAAGCAGTAGGGTGAGGGGTGGAGGGGAGTAGGGGGAACAGACTTCTTTGTCCCTTGCACATGCCCTAGGACCTGGGCACCTGTGTTTCCGGGCCGTGTCCCAGCACCCCATCACAAAGCGCTCCACAATGTACACGCACACTTGACTTTGAGCCCAGGAAAACCCAACAGTCAGGCACAGCCCTACAGACCCAGCCCTGGCTCCCACACAGCATTTTTTAGAGGTCAGAGCCAGGTACCCTGTCACCCAGAACCCAGCATGTAACCACCCTACAGCAGAAGTCAGTGTAGGTGGTTCACCTCTGATGGATCAGGGTGTCAGGGAAGAGGAGATTGGGACTGGAGCTTGGCTATTGCTGTACCTGGGCCATGGGCACCTGACATGCTGTAAGGCTTTTTTTGGCCTGCAGCTGCAGGGTCCCAGAACACTAGGGTGAGGGCACACCAAGCATCCAAGCTGGAGCAAGTAGACAGATGCCCCTGGAAACCTCAGGAGCAGGTAGAACTTGGCCAGTTGCCTCCATGTTGCAGGTAGAGGACTATCGATGGTCACAGAGGACACAATTAGGAGCTATGGCTTCAAATTGCAGCAGAGGAAACTTAGGTTGGAGATTAGGAGGAATTTGCTGACTATGAGGGTGGTTACTCATCGGAACAGGCTGAAATTGTGGAATCGCTATCTTTGGAAGTTTTCAAGAGTAGGTTAGACAGACACTTGTCTGGGATGGTTCAGTTAGGGATGATCCTGCCTTGAATTGGGTACTATACTAGATGACGTTATAGTTTCAGAGTTGGTAGGGTCGGAAGGGACCTGAGCAGATCATCAAGTCCAACCCCTGCCATGGGCAGGAAAGAATGCTGGGGTCAAACGACCCTGGCAAAATGTCTATCTAGCCTCCTTTTAAAGACCCCTAGCGTAGGAGTGAGCACCACTTCTCTTGGAAGTTGGTTCCAGATCTGTGGAACTTCACTACTGTGAAGTAGTGCCTCCTGATATCTAGCCTGAATCTACTCTCTGTCAAGTTATGGCTGTTATTCCTTGTTACTCCCAGTAGTGCTCGGGGGAACAGGGACTCTCCCATTGCCTGCTGGTCTCCCTTGGCCAGTTTATAGATGGCCACCAGATCCCCTCTCAGCCTTCTCTTGTGGAGGCTGAACAGGTTCAGGTCCTGTAGCCTCTCCTCGTAGAGCCTGCCCTGCTGTCCCCTGATCATGCGAGTGGCCCTCCTCCAGACCCTCTCGATGTTGTCCACATCCCTCCTGAAGTGCGGCACTCAGAACTGGCCTGACCAATGTCACATAGAGGGGGAGGATCACCTCCTTGGACCTGCTCATGATGCATCTGTGGATGCATGACAAGGTGCGGTTAGCCTTCTTGACTGTGTCCCCACATTGGGGTCCATGTTCATTTTGGAGTCAATAATGACTCCAAGATCCTTTTCTGCCTCTGCACTGACAAGAGGGGAGTTCCCCAGCCTGTAGGTATGCTGCTGGTTCTTCCTCCCCAGGTGCAGTACCCTTCACTTGTCAGTATTGAATCCCATCTTATTCTCATCCGCCCACCCCTGTAACCTGTCCAGATCCAATTGCAGCTTGTCCCTCCCTTCTAGCGTGCCCACTTCTCCCTACATCTTAGTGTCATCTGCGAATTTTTTTCTCCTTAAGAGGGCAATAGAGGGCCGACTTACCGAACCCACGGAGTCTTAACAACTCCGGGGGCCTATTTACCGAACCCACGGAGCTTCAACCACTCCGGGGGCCAAACGGCCTCTAGCCTCTCCCCGTCGCCGAATGCAATCCTAAGACGTATCCCTTTCCTTTGAAACTACCGAACCCGCGGAGCTTCAACCACTCCGGGGCCAATTACCGAGCCGAACCCGCGGAGCTTCAACCACTCTGGGGTCAATTGTCGGAGTCCTCTAGCGAGGACTTAAGCAGAGCTGAGCCTGGAAAACTGTCCAGCCTACACCACGACCATCTTTGGTGTAAGTAAACAATCTTTTAATCAACCATTACACGTCCGTAACTAATTCTAGCTCGCCACCGGTCTTCTTCGACCCCGCGTGCCCAGGCTGCTGGCCACAGCCCGCGTGCGCAAAAACAGGTCCGCATATCGCTCCCGGCTCGCACATGGCGACATGGATGAGATCAGGAGGCGGCCTGCACAGTACCCACATTGGTGGTCCATGTTTATCTTGGAGTCTATAATGACTCCAAGATCATTTTCTGCCTCTGTGCTGATGAGAAGGGAGTTCCCCAGCCTGTAGATATGCTGCTGGTTCTTTCTCCCCAGGTGCAGTACCCTGCACTTGTCAGTATTGAATCCCATCTTATTCTCATCCGCCCACCCCTGTAACCTTTCCAGATCCAATTGCAGCCTGTCCCTCCTTTCTAGCGTGCCCACTTCTCCCCACATCTTAGTGTCATCTGCGAATTTGAACAAGGTGCTTTTCACCCCCTCGTCCAAGTCACTGTTGAAGATGTTGAACAGTGCGGGCCCGAGGACTGAGCCCTGGGGGACAGCCCACATCCCTCCAGGTCGAAAATGACCCATCCACCACCACTCTCTGGGTGCAGCCCTCTAGCCAATTGGTGACCCATCTGACTGTGTAGGCATCGACACCACAATCTCCTAATTTTTTAATGAGAATGGGGTGAGAGACATTGTCGAAGGTCTTCCTAAAGTCCAGAAAGACTATGTCCACCGCGAGACCTGCATCCAAGGATTTTGTGACCTGGTCATAGAAGGCTACCAGGTTGGTTTGACAGGGCCTGCCTCTAATAAACCCATCTTAGAAGGATCCTTGTAGCCCTACTTTCCAATCATCTAATACTGAAGTTAAACATAGCTTACGTAGGTTAGTATTCTTCTCTAAACAAACTGGCTACAGCAAATGTTGTCAGTGTCTCTAGTTAGAGCACATAATGAGTTGGCAGAGTTACTGTTCTAGGGACTGATCTGTTTATCTGAATGGATAAAGAATAAACTTTAGTGGTATAATCATCTCCAGGTTTGCTTTATCACCAAAAACGTACAAATAAAGAAGTAGGTTAACAATGATGAGCTCAGTCTCTGCAATGTTGGGACATCCCAGAAATGTTTTTCTGATAGCTATAGCATGCTAATTTCAGAGTAACTCTAAACACTGGTAAAAGGATAGATGCAAAGCTATTTTACTTTTATATAATGTCCCTAGGTCTCTGAGTACTTGAGAAACTATTGAAATAATGGTTCATGGTGGCTGCAGTGTGAACCTGGCAGCCTGGTTGGTAGTGGGAGGGGCATGCTCTGAAGAAGGTAGGATTGGGCCCCTTGGAGCTCCAGCAAATGGTAGGTGGCAACAACAGGCTAGGGAGCCTCCCTTTCTCTACCCCCTGGCATGAGCCTCCTGGGAGGCTGGACAGCTCTTGTCACCACCTGCTGTACACCAGAGCTCCAAGAGCTCCAATCCTTCCTTCTGTGGAGTGCCTACCTGCCTGGCTGCTGCATGTGCCATGGTGACCCACTGCTGCAACATGTCTAGGTGGGCATGTGTAATTTTGCAGCCTCTGGTGAGAGTCATGCAGGGTGTCAAACAGGACACACTTCAGTTCCTGAGTCCCTGTGCTTGGGTGTGGGCAATGTGACCCATGGCAGGGTGTGGACAGGCTGGGACATGTAGCTCATGATGGAGGGCCCTTGCACTGTGGCTGTCCAGCCTGCTAGCCCAGGGCTGGGTGCTGGGGGAGGATCTGTGGTGATGTGGCAGGGGGTTGGATTTATTTAGTTCAGAGAAGATAAGATGGAGTGGGGGTTTGAGAACAGTTTTAAAACACCTGAAGGGTAATTACAGAAGGGTTGGAGATGAGCTTTTCTCTGTGGCTGTAGGGGACAGGACCAGGAGCAATGGACTCAGATTGTGGCATGGGAAATTTAGGTTGGAAATTAGGCAGAACCTTCTGATTATGAACGTGGCCAAGCACTGGAACAGGCTACCTAGCTAGAGAAGCTAAGAAATCCCCATAACTTCCCTAGTAACTTTTAAAAGCAGGTTAGACAAACTTTGGTTGGTTGGATGGTTTAATCAGGGCTGATCATGCCTGGAGCTGGGCTAGATGACCTCATGAGGTCCAACCCTACTTTCTTATAATCCTAAGAATGTCTAAGTTTAGATGTAATCACCTGACTTTGTGAGATTGGTTTCTTTGTAATGTACCCAACACCTAATAATTATGATAGAAATGGTGCTATTAGGAAATGGAGTTTGGGCATGTGTGAAAACTGTCTTTGTTGGGGAGGCAGTACAACAGCTTACATAGGGGAGGTGGCAGTGCTTTGGTTGCATACCTACCTTTCTCCCAGAAGAAACTGAAGTTTGCTTAATTTTAGAGATACAAAGGGGGCAATCTAAGTAAAATTATTTCTTTATATGTCCATCCTCACTCAAGACCTTCACCTTCTGTCTTGTAATGCTGTGTTTTTAGCTCTAGAATGGTCCAATGTGACAATAAACTATTTAGGGAAGCACATAAACTCTTCAATAAAGAGGTACATGGTTTAGGGTAAAAACTAATTTTAGGCACATTTTCCACCAAGAACCATATTGATGAAGTAATTATGCTGTTGCTACATAGGATATTTATGCAGAAAACTCTGATTAAAATGTTATGTGAACTAGGTATGAAAAATAAATATGTGTTGCATTTAAAATGCAGCCTGAGTTTTAAAAGAAATACTTTAATATTGCTGCTATAAGGCTGAATGCCTATGATTGCTGATCTTGCCATCTGTTGATTTAAAACATTTAACTTATTTAGAATCCTGATTTTTTGCTCTAAGGGCATCTATACATGTGCTCTGGGGTGGGGGGAGAGGAGTGCTTTAATTAGTCCTTAATGGACTGGCCAACGCCAACATCTTAAGGGACAGCCAGCACGGGTTTGTTGTGGGTAGGTCTTGCTTGACCAATCTCATTTCCTTCTACGACCAGGTGACCTATCACCTGGACAAGGGAGAAGAGATTGATGTCATATATCTTGACTTCAAAAAAGCCTTTGACCTGGTTTCCCATAATCACCTCTTAGAGAAACTGGCCAATTGTCGCCTTGGGTCCTCCATGATCCACTGGCTGGAAAACTGGCTCCGGGGTCGGACCCAGAGGGTAGTAATTGATGGAAGTCACTCATCGTGGTGTCCTGTGACCAGTGGTGTCCCCCAAGGCTCTGTCCTTGGACCCATACTGTTCAACATCTTCATTAATGATGTGGACACTGGAGTCAGAAGTGGACTGGCCAAGTTCGCTGATGACACCAAACTTTGGGGAAAAGCATCCACACCAGAAGACAGGCGGGTGATCCAGGCTGACCTGGACAGGCTCAGCAAGTGGGCGGACGAGAATCTGATGGTGTTCAACGCCGATAAATGCAAGGTTCTCAACCTTGGGAAGAAAAACCCGCAGCAAGCAAATCCCGGGATGTCATTCTCCCCTTGTACTCGGCCTTAGTGAGGCCGCAGCTGGAGTACTGTGTCCAGTTTTGGGCTCCACAATTCAAAAAGGATGTGGAGAAGCTTGAGAGAGTCCAGAGAAGAGCCACGCGCATGATCAGAGGTCAGGGAAGCAGACCCTACGATGACAGGCTGAGAGCCCTGGGGCTCTTTAGCCTGGAAAAGCGCAGGCTCAGGGGTGATCTGATGGCCACCTACAAGTTTATCAGGGGTGACCACCAGCATCTGGCGGAATGTTTGTTCACCAGAGTGCCCCAAGGGATGACAACTAGGTCGAATGGTCATAAACTACTTCAAGATCGTTTCAGGCTGGACATAAGGAAGAATTTCTTTACTGTCCGAGCCCCCAAGGTCTGGAACAGCCTGCCACCGGAGGTGGTTCAAGCGCCCACATTGAACACCTTCAAGAGCAAACTGGATGCTCATCTTGCTGGAATCCTATGAACCCGGCTGACTTGGGCAGGAGGCTGGACTCGATGATCTTCCGAGGTCCCTTCCAGCCCTAATGTCTATGAAATCTATGAAATTAGAGCGGCTCTGAGAGTCGCTCTAATTAAAGTGCCCACAGTGTCACATGTGTTCAGTGTCCCACACTTCAAAGGAGTGGCAGGGGAGCTTGTTCAACAAGCTTTAGTTCAAGTGATCCCACTGCTATTTTGAAATGCAGGGACACTAAACACATGTGATGCAGAGGCTGCTGGAATATGCTAATTAACACGTTCCATCAGACTTGCAGGAGACATGATTAATTCAGTCTGCTCTGATGTGTGCTAATTAGCAAGCATCCAGGTAGAGGTCCATCACATATATAGGTGCCCTAAGTGCATAAAACATATTTTACTAAATAAAAAAAGATAATATATCTTGATTTGTTTGTTTGTAGATCTTTTATACACAGACTTTTCTCTTTGGGTTCTTGCACATTATTTAACAAAAAATACAGCCAAAGCAAGCATACCAAGTACCACTCTCCCCTTGTACATAATTGTTCCAGTTCTAAACAACACTTTTCCATCATAAAACTAAACATCTCAAGTCACTTTCCATTTTTTGAAATAGTAAATATAATATTTATTAGCTCTCAGCAATTCTGGTTGCTGGCTGGATTTAGTAAGAAGAAAACCAAAATAAAATGGCAGCTTGTAAGAAATCATCTCATTCATAAACAATGGAGAACATTTTTTAAGTTTCATTTGGCATATGATTGGATGGTAGTGGTACCACGTTTGTTTTCCTAACTAGTCAGAATAATACAAGTTAATAATATTACAATGACCATCTATCATTCTTCTACACCACAATTCATCTGATAAAATGATTAAATCTACATTAGTCATTTGGTATAATAGGAATGAAGTCATAGTAATAGAACATTGTCAAAAGATCGATGTCTCCAACTTTGAAAATAAATGTCTTGGCTTTGCTTCAGCATTTATGTAGCAGTTGGAGACCATTAACCTAAGACAACTTTCTTTTCACTGACATTATCTCTTAATTAAAAGCACACTCTTGAGCACTTTTTGGGGGAGTTTAAAGTTTTTCAAATTAATTTGAACAATACAAGAACATGAACTGTATGGTAATTATATTACTCATAGCAAGTGATTGCAAATGAAAGGGAGACTTTTTGGAAAGAGCAAACACATCTACAAAATTAAATTATGAATATGAGAAGCTTCAATATATGAATATGAATATTAATTGGAAAATATGGCAGAGTCATAGGAACAAGGGACAGGGCCAATAACAAAGGATTCCAGGCATGCTCTCATCTAAAATTACTTGTGTAGAATGAATAGCAATTTATTTTAAATATTCTTAATGCTTCAGGTTTTTCATTTATTTACATTTTGGCCCTTTCACTTCAATTGTGTTTCATGTACCTTATTCTCAACATTTTATTTCTCTTTTTGCTTCTGCCTAAGATCATTTCTGATGTAACATGGAGTAATGACAGCAATGCATAGGGTTTATTAACAAAAAGGCAAATAGAAGCTTTTCCCACCAGTTGCTATACATGGATTTTAAAAAATGCTTGGAATTAATTATTAGAGATGACTGAATAATGTGTTTCACAATTCTGGGTTTTTTTCTGTTTACAAACTGTATAGTTTGCAAAATGTTCATGTGTATTTGTTATCCAAAATATTCAAAATTTCTGCAACAAATCATTCTCAACCTGCAGGAAGTCATGGAGTCTTATTTTTTGTTCCCCCAGTTCTGATCAGCTCTAATCACTGAATGGAAACAATGCCGTACAACATATGTGACTAGTTAATACAGCTAAACTTGCCAACACTACACTATGAAATTCACTTTTGGGAAATATCCCACTATTTGTACTTAAAGTTTGCTTGCCCAAATTAACACTGTCAATATGCTAATAAACCTTTAGTACTGAATATTAATAGGAAATGACCATGAGCAGTACATAGTTGAATCAACATTTGTTTTCTGTAGCTTGCACCATCCAAAATGACTAAATTACTCTCTTTTGTGTTTCTAACACATCCAGCTCCTCTTCCACTGCTTTATAAGTAGTATCAGACTTCATATTTTGGAAAAAAAAACTGTAGAAGTCAATGTCAGAATGGGTGATATCCTAGCTCCATTCAAGTACAAGGCAAAATTCCTATCAACTGAAACAAGACCACTTTTTTTACCTAATTAAAAACCTTAGTGAAATAAAATATTCCAATATATAGGGAAATAATATCTCAAATACAAATTCATAGGCTATATTAGATCATTTGGAACCAGATAGTTTCTAGGGCTAAGTATAGACTGTCAAAAAGCCCAAGGCTGAATCAATTCGATCTTCTCAGTTTAGTCTAAGCTGCGTAGACTGAACCGAAAAGCAAGTGAACAGACATTCGCTTTTGATTCTGGGAATGCCTGTAGTGATCCAGGCCAGAAGCCAGGGGGTGCTAGAGCACACCTCCCTGCTTGGCTGGAGCAGACAGTTTAGGCCAAGGATAGCACATGCATCCTGAGGGGGGTGGGGTAGAGGGGCTTGTGGGGCAGATTCAAAGCATCCTGGGATGCTGAGAGTTAATTTGAATCTGGAGGGGATCTGGGACAAAAGTTCAATAAACTGATTTAACCTGAATCAGTTAAATCTGATACTATATCCATTGAGGTTTATCTTAAACCACTTTTGGCCTTTTTGAAAGCAGTTTATGTGCAATGAATTTCTTTTCTGTTACAGATTTGAACTGGCTTCTGATTACTTATACTAGTTTATGTGTAATTACTGTCCCTAGCCTAGCTGTTGTCCAGGTCAATCAGTTTTAAGAGCTCTCCTCATATTCCAAGGGCAATAATACTTCCTGCATTCAAGTATAGGACTGCTCATTTAGTGACTGTGCAAGAGCACACTCAAACACAGTCAAATGGGACAAGTAATAAAAATACTGGATTGCCTCTCTTTATGCCACTCTAGACAAGAGCAGCCTGAAGGCTCTTCACAGCTTATATGCACTGAGTAGCTGAAGGGTGGAGGGGCAGGGAAA
>NW_005842203.1:1527025-1536750 GCF_000455745.1 Alligator sinensis | reverse complement strand
GAAAGAGGCAGTGCAATTCTGCACCTCCTACTGGTCAAGGTAATGCTGAATACCTTAGAAAAAGCTATTATTTTAATCATTATTCATGCCACACACTACTATATTTAATAATTTGCATGACTCTGCACTGTTGAAATGATCAAATGATAGCAGCAAAGAACAAAGTTATCTTAGGTATAAGGGGAAGAAGGGCAAATCTGGAACCATCTGACAGAGCCATCTTGAATATGGATCACTAACATTTTTCTTTAATTCTTTTATTAAAAGGAAAAAGTTTAATCCTGTATAGAGTTTAACCGTAAACTCTTTGTATTGAGATGTATAAGAGATTATATGCATTTAAAAAAATACCTTTTTATTAGCACTTCAGTTCCTGATATTTTTCAATTATGCTACTAAACAAAAGTCTGAAAAGGAGATGCATGTCTCAAGATCCAACAAAGCTGTTTTAATGAATAGAAGGTTAAATGATAATGAATGAATGTTTTGAATATATCAAGAATGAGCCACTGGGATAAAGGCAAAAATCTGATACAAATTTGTTCGTTTAAACATTTCTAAAGACGTTCTGCTTCCTAAGACACAGATCCAGCTAAGTTGTGAGCAACCTCAATTTTCATTAGCTCAGTAAGAGGAACGTGACATACTAGTTAATCAGCACCTTGCACTGGCAATCCTCTTCTAGAACTCGCACATAAACACGTATATTTTGATTCATTTGCAGAAAGCCTCATTTGTTTATAGCACATGACAAACCAGGGAGCTAGGATCTAAGAATCATAGTCCATACTGTTACACCAATTGTACATCAGTAAAATGCTATTAAGATAAACAGCTAATACTACTGCTAAAGTGTTGAATCTGGTTTTCATTCCAACGATGAGGTTGCAAACTGTAGAGGAGGAATACATTCTTTTTCTGAGTATGCAAAATTAGGATGTAGCTAGAAAAACATGAATACCACACTCTGCTTCAATCTTTCTTTACTTAACTTTGTGAGACCAGAATGTTATAAAACCTGTATTTGTATTATCATTTTTTCCAGTCCATAAAAAATGTGCACACATTTAATTAGATAAGACTAATCAGAAATATAGATATTAAATTAGAACAATGTTTTAACCCCCCCCCAAGAAAATGCTATTATGTGATTTTTGGAATAGCCTTGGCCCCAAGTAATCTTACGAAGAGTGTTGCCTACCATGTTTCCGCAAGGTGAGTTTAACCATATGTTATTTATGTGTACTTTGCAAATGCATGACCCCAAAAATACATTTACTCAAGTGTAAACCCAATGTAATGTATAAAAAAAAAAGCTCTAGAAAAAAGAAGTCAACATAGTTTCTCCTCTTTGCTTCCTGTTCCTTTTCTTGCTATGGTCTCCAACATCCAGTCATAACACATTAAACAAAGTTTTGATCATTTACCTGTGTCTTGAAACATCTGTGTTCTGATGACCTCCCTATGGTTCATTTGCATTCTGCCATCAGAAGGTAGCAGAACCCAGGCAATAAACTATAGGCCTGTGTGAAGTGGTTAGTATTCGCTTTGGATTCAGCTGATTTGGGGGACACTGATTCGATTCAGTGATTCAAATCACTGTCCTAAATTGATTTGGCTGAATAGGCTGAATCTCTGAATCCAACAGGGCTCATCCCCTGCCCATGCTCCCAGCCCCGTCAATGGCTGCCCTGCCTGGCCCCAACATCCCGGCTCTTAAAAAAACCCAAAACAAACAAACAAAAAACCCTGCACTGACTGGCTGCTGCCAGGCAGGGGGGCAGGGTGATCCCTGCTACCCCCCACTGCCCTGCACTGCATGGAGGGGCTCTGCCAGAAGCCCCCAGAAGCCCTGATGGCTGCTGCTGCAGCTGGTGAACACAGGGCTTTCTTTTTTCCTTTTTCTAAAGAGCTGGGAAGCTAGGGCTGGGTGGGGCAGCGATTGACAGGGCTGGGAGAGCAGGCGGAGGTTGGGGGTGCTCAGGAAGGCCAGGGGAGCAAGCAGGGAATGAGGTCTGGCAGGGGTCCATGGTCCCCGCCCTTCCAACCTCCCCTGCCCACTACTTACTGGCATGGAGCCCAGGTCCAGCTCCCTGAGGCAGTGAGTGGGCACTGCCCAAATCACTGAATGTCTGAACCTTTCTCTGATTCTTTTCTGAATCAATTCGGAGGCTTCGAATTGATTTGGACCTTTTTATTGGTGTCTTAATTCAATTTGGATTCGGAAATTCAGCTGTCAAATTGGGCTGAATCTCCTCCGAATCAAATCAGCATCCGAAACTTTGCACAGCCCTAATAAACTACTGTATTGTCATCTACTGTCAATATCTTCCAAGAATCTCTACTCCAAGAAAGTCCTAACAGCTTCTTTTGTGGAAGCCCTCTTCAGGACTAGGTGGAATGAACTTTGAGAACATCTGCATGTTCCCTATGGCAACATTGTTACTGTGCTGTGCTTTACTGTGCTGTGCTTTCAAAAGGAAGTACTAAAGCATGGTGCAGTAACCACCTGTACTGTGCTGTACACACAGCACACAATTAGTTTTAGCTGCTAGTTCACCATAGCAGTGTGCTAAAATGGGGCAGTGCACCACTATAGGGAAGTAGCTATATGTAGACTCACGTGATTGCTATGTCATCGGAGCACATCATATGGCAACATAGGGTGCTGTGCAGATGCACCCATTGTGTTGCAGCTTCAGCCTCTAGGTGGCAAAAGCCAAAATACTGTCTCATTCTGGGCAAGAAAGAAATTGCATATTGCATTATGAATGCATGAACTAATTGGAGCAATTTCCTTTACGCCTTTCCATTATAAAAACCTGAATCCAGAGGGAACAGGCGCTCTGACTCAGATTAAATGAGAAACAGTATTAAGTGAAACTGACAATTGCTTTATTCACAGGTAGATTTTTTTAAAGCCTACTAAACCTGTCTGAAGGAGCATAAACAAGACATTAATTCATTCACACTTAAGCAGTTTGCTTTACTGGACATCTTTAAATTTAATCACAGTCTGGACAGACTCAAAATGTGGGGTCCCTTTCAAATCCCTGGACACTATACAGTCCCCAGTACCTAAAAAACTATGAATCTGACATGCTGGCTGGAACTTTAGACACCTAATCCTAAATCTTCAAAACCCCTCTCTTAGGATGCCACCTAGCCTTTGGAAGCACATAAGTTCTCCAAGCACCTCTAGGTTTTTCATCAGTAAAGTTCATCAGTAAAGTTCCTTAGACAACTGATTTCTGTCGCTGTGCTTGTGCACAACCATCCAGTTACAGTTAGTGCCACCAAGCTTGGTGTTTAAACCATGGCAGGATTCATAAATTAGCTGAGTATAAGTACTGAGAGTCAAAAAGTCCAAGGCAGTATTGATTCAGGCTAGGCAGCTTCCTCTAAGCTGCATAGATTGAACTGATAACCAGCTAAACTGATATTCAGTTTTTAATTGGGAAAGGCAGGGGGAGGCCTGCACTGACCCAGGCCAGTGGGCAGGAGGGCACTAGAGCACATCTCCAAGCCTGCTGGTTATTGCCAGCCCAGGCAAGTATCCCCAATTGGCTCCCCAGTACATGCTCTGAACCCCCTGCTTTTCCACCACAGGAGGTTAAGGAGACCCCTGTCCAGGTCCTGGCCTACCTTGGGGGAGCCTCCCCTTCAGGGGCTTTCCCCCATCCTGGGTTCCCCCACCCAGGCAGCCCTGGAGAGTTGAGGGAAATTCACAGCCCCCTTTCCCCTCCCCAGTTGCTGACTGCTTCAGCCACTGCCACAGGAGGGACAGAGAAGCCCTTTGGGCCAGGTGCTTGCCCATGCAGCCCAGCATGGAGGCACTAGGGAGTTGCCACCTTGGGGAGCTTTCTCTGACCCCAGCTGAGGGTACCCCAGCCTGGTGCAGCCCCAAAGAGTTGAGGGGAATTCTTCTTCTCCTGAACCCCAGGGATGCTTGCCTTAGATGTTGCATGTCTCAGAAATAGCCTGGGGCAGCCTGAGGGATTTTAGGGAAATTCTTCCACCCTGGCTGCATGGGCAGGCACCTGGCCAGGAGGACTTTTTCTCCCTCCCTTCTATGGGTGAATCAATCAGCATCTGGAATGGGAGAAGGGGGGAGGGCTGCAAGGGTCCAAAAGCCCCTACCACAGGGTCTTTTTCTCCTGCCATGTGCTGTGTAGACCTGGGCGGTGGTTGTCTGTTCCCCTGCCCCCCATTCCTATGGGATGATGGATGTAGGCAGGAAAGAAGCAGAGGGGTGAGGAAGTCCCTGCTCCACAGGAGCAGACAGCATAGCCTATGGCTGCAAAGCAACCTGGGATGCTGGGGGACTGTGAGTTAACTTGAACCAGGAAGGGATCTGGGACAGAAGATCCATAAAGTGGTTTGACCTAAATCAGTTAAGTCTGATACTACATTCAATCAGCTTTATCTTAAACTGCTTTCAAAATGGTCAAAACAAATTTATGTGCACTGAACTTCTCAGCTAGGACAGATAGTAAAAAAGCCTGAGCCTGAATTGATTCAATTGTTGCATGTTAGTCTAACCTGGCTAGGATGAATCAGTTTGTAACCACACAGAAATGCAGGCACATGCCTGCAATGGCTCAGGCTAGAAGCTCGGGGGCGCTAAGGCAGCTCTCCCTTCCCTTCCGAAGTGCTGAGCTGAGGGGGCATGGTCAGGCCCTGTCAAGACACACTGATTAGGGAGGGGGTACCACTCCTTGATAACAGAGCATTTATCAGCTCTGTTATCAGTATTTATCACCCCATCAGAAAACAACAGCCTCTCTCATTAGTTCAAGTTCTTCTTAAACAACTTGTTCCAAAGAAGGAACAGAGGGAGATAAGCAGCTGACTTGTTGATTAGCTTCAAACGCCCTAAGCGGACATAGTCTTGTCTCCCACAGTATGGACGTAGCCAGCATGTGGTATGCTAGCTAATGCTGAGAGGTGTCTGTGTAAGGCAGAGGGGAGAAGGGGATCCCTGCTTAGCAGGAAGTGGTAAGGGGAGGGGGAGAAGCAGGGGGAAGCCAGGCAGATGCCTGGACACTTTGCCACAGCTCTGGCCATGGAGCAGAGGGGAGGGGCCAGCCTTGCTGTGGAGCAGAGAGCCCCACCCAATGCAGAGAGCATGCTGGGATGCTGGGGGAGTCTAGTTTAATTTAAACCAGCAAGGTGTCTGGGACAGACATTGCATAAACTGGTTTAACTGAAATCAGTTAAGTCTGATACATTCAGCCAGGTTTATCTCAAACTGGTTTCAGCCATTTTCAAACTGGTTTGTGTGTACTGAACATCTGTTCTGTTATAGGTTTAAAACAGTTTCTGATCACTTAAGCTGGTTTATATGTAACTACTATCCCTAGCTTATCTGTCATGCTGGATCTGGTAGTCATGCCTAGCAAATCATGTCTTCTTTTAACCCAAAAGACCAGGGATTAAACACTCACTTAGGCTGCAAGTGACCTAAATTTAAATCCTTCCTCGTCCTAGTTTAGATCAATCAGGACCAGATCTTTGGCTTCCCAGGATAGTGCTAATCACTGGACTGCAAGGTATTCTGGAGTGGGGGGTTCTTTCAGTTTCTCTTTGTGAATGTACTCCATTTTACTTAATGTTAAGTATTCACCAGCACATGGATCTTGACTTGACATGCCACGAGTGCACTAAATAGCAGCTGTAGTTACTTAATCTTTCTCCCTCTGTGGTTCTCTGATTATTATAAACTGGAATGTCTTCCGCAGGACAGGTTGAGAGTATGCC
The DNA here is from genome assembly GCF_000455745.1 of Alligator sinensis. NCBI lineage: Eukaryota > Metazoa > Chordata > Crocodylia > Alligatoridae > Alligator > Alligator sinensis. Next base: position 1,530,990 of record NW_005842203.1, on the reverse strand, counting down.
TCCCCAGAACCCTAATGGCCCAGTTGCTAGGGCACTTTCCTGGAGACCTGGGTTTAAGCCTTCCTCTACCTTGAAGTCAGTCTTAATTTCCTGCTTCCCAGATAAATACTCTACCCACTGGAATGAGAGAAATAGTCTCACCAGCTGTGCTTTTTGTGAATCCAGTCTGGCAAGCATGATTTGAGGTTGCCTCCCAGATCAGGTCTTCCAAGAGAAATAGATGTGGAATGCTTTGTTTGTGAATCCTGCTAGGGTTTAGGAACTTCATCCTGACAGTGTCTGAACAATTGGGCATGTGCCCAATAGCAGCAACAGCCAAAGAAATTTACGGTTGGAAACTTGGGCCTAAGGAATTCAGCTGCCTGGGTTAGATTGCAGCTGAATGCTAGTTTTAAATGTAGTTGCTTAACTGCTACTCTAGGTATCCAATTCCATTTGTGGATCTAGTCCACAGTGTACCAAAACCCAATATCAAACTGCTAACTATTATGAATGAAACCAGATACGCTGTGCTGTTATCATATCTAACTGGTTATAATATTGTTTAGTAATTTTCAAGTTTTTGAACTTTTTTATTGTGTAATTAATATACTCTGTAAAGTCTGCCAATTTATATGCAATCAAGTATAAAAGAGCTGGAAATATTACCAAGGGACATTAAATGAAATTTAATTAATACTTTTCTTGATGAGTTCATATAATTAGTTTATTAATAATTAGGTTTTATTGTTCATAAATAACAAATTACACTTTGTTAAACATGGTGTTCTTGACCTCAAGATGCCTCAAATTATTAACCTGTCACTCAAAGGATCCACATCCTCCGGCCATCATGAATTGGTGCTTCTGTTAAACTGATGGCTTTAAATTGTTATATTGATTTTGAGATTTAACTAGGACACTTAACTAAATACCCTGAGGTCTCTTGGCTTTGTTAAACAGACATAGGACTGCATCTAACTTCAGTCTGGCAGCTTAGTATTGGCTTTGAGAGGAACAACTTTATTGTGAGAAATATCCCTGTGGGTTTCCTTCTTCATATTCTCCTCTTTCCCACTTCCTGCCTATTTCTCTCATTTACTGAACCTGGATCTCTTTCATATGATACCTGACAATAAGGGTGGCATTAAATACCTTGACAGTCCACCAATATAGTCAGTCCTTTGTAGACCATCAATGGTCATGGTGTTACATAAACTTGAGTATTTCTTGTTCTATATTAGGCCCTGTATTTCATAATGTAGAATCCCATTTTTAACCTTTAAACCCCACACCACTAGCAGGAACGTGCCTTTTCTGGAGGCCGCTACTATTTGTCCCAGGGGAACGCCCATGCCATGTGTGCTCTGGTGCGCAGAACATTGCCCTGGGTGGGGTAGGGAAGGCTGGGGCTAGCAACTGCGCAGACCTCAGCAGCCTTAACTGGGGTCCTAGGGGCCTCCAGGAACCACAGTTGCAGTGCTCCTGCAGTGGGTAACCTGGCCAGCAGCCAGTGTGACTCTGGCTGGCCAGGCACTGGGTTTGGTGGCACACACTATCACGAAGTGTGCTTCTTGTTTTTAGGTGTGAAGTTTTTTGACCCTGGGATCTCCCGGGGTCAACCCCCACATGCTACAAAGTATCAGGGTGTGGAATGACTACATGTGAAACGTGTGCCATGTGGTGCTGTAGATGAGTCTGTAGTGCCGCATACTGCACATCTGCACTCATCTGGACGCACCCTGTGTGTTTAAAAATATACTAGCACAACTTATGCTTTGCTATACTTTATCAGTCTAATAATTTGGCTAACCCAATTGGCTTATTATTAGGTTATACATCAAAACTTACTGCATGCATGCACATTGACAAGAATAAGGTAACTATTACAAATATACTAATCTATTTATTATGTAGTATACACCTACAAATGCTTAGGCAAATAGCAACTGAACTAAAAAAAAACAGAGGTGTAACTGGGCAGTTCTATGCTCTGGGTGGTGACTGTGCATGGGTCAGCAGCTGCTATTTTTGTGCCCCCTTTAAGTCAGTGACTGGGGCTCGTGTCTTGATTGTCCTTCATCCCCCTGCTTTTATTACACTACTGCGTAGAACAGCGTCCTTTAAAACATCAGTTCTTTAAAAAAAATGGTCAGGAGTATTAGCTGGAGAGTTGAAGAATTAAACTATAATATAAGTTAGAAGTAGGTATATAAAACAGATAGATATATTTTAATTAAAGACTTTGATACAACTTATAAAAGACTTAATTTATGTTGCCTATAACTCAGAATCAGTAAGTTTCTTCTATTTTAAAACTGCAGTTCAGAGTAAAGTAGTATTTGTATTGTTCTCCAATCAGTGAGAGCACCTTAGAAGACTATTTAAAAATAATAGCTCAACAATTATCACCTTATCAAGAAATCAATCATCATGATATATAGATTTGATAGATTACATAGACATTAGGGCTGGAAGGGACCTTGCGGGATCATCAAGTCCAGCCCTCTGCCCAAGGAGCAGGAAGTCAGCTGGGGTCAGATCACCCCAGTAAGATAAGCATCCAAGCATTTCTTAAAGGTATCCAGAGTAGGTGCTTGCACCATTTCTGCGGGATTTCTATTTGGGACTCTGGAAAGTCAGATGGTAAAGTTTTTCCTTATGTCCAGTCTAAAAGGGTCTTCAAGCAGTTTGTGACTATTAGACCTTGTCTTCCCTTGGGATGCCCTGGTGAACAGATGTTCTCCCAGTTCCTGATGCACCCCTTATATACTTATAGGCTGCCACCAAATCACCCCTGAGCCTTCTCTTCTTCAGGCTGAAGAGTCCCATGCCTCTCAGCCTCTCCTCATAAGGCCTGCTCTCTTGACCTCTAATCATACACATGGCTCTCCTCTGGACCCTCTTAAGCTTCTCCACATTATTTCTAAAGTGTGGAGCCCAGAATTGGATGTAGCACTCCAGCTGCAGCCTCACCAAGGCTGAGTAAAGCAGGAGAATGACTTCTTGGGTGTTGCTTTAGATGCATTGGTAGATACAAGCCAGAGTGTTATTTGCTTTGCTGGCTGTGGCATTGCATTGGTGGCTCATGTTCATCTTGTGGTCAATCATGACCCCCAAGTCTCTTTTGGTCATGGTACTAGTGAATGTAGCACTGCTGAGCCTATAAGTATGATGTGGATTTTTTCTCCTGAGGTGGAGCACCTTGCATTTCTCTGAGTTGAATGTCATCAGGTTTTGATCTGCCCACTTTGCAAGCTTGTCCAGGTTGGCCTGAATTGCCAGCCTATCCTCTAGTGTGACCGCACTTCCCTATAATTTGGTGTTGTCTGCGAACTTAGCCAGTCCACTTCTAACACCTGAATCCAGATCATTTATGAATATATTAAAGAGTACTGATCCAAGTACAGAGCCCTGGGGGACGCCATTGGTCACCATGCACAATGTTGACTTGGTTCCATTGACTATCACTCTCTGGGTCCGACCATGGAAGCAATTCCCCAGCCATCAGACCATAAGGTTGCCAAGGCTGCAGTTCCCCAATTTTACAATGAAGACCTCATGGGAGACCAAGTCAAAGACTTTTTAGAAATCTAAATATATGACATCAACCTCTTCTCCTTTGTCCAGGTGATGTATCACCTGGTCATAGAAGGAAATTAGGTTGGTCAGGCAAGACCTACTCACAACGAAGCCATGTTAGCTGCCTCTCAGAACACTGCCTTCTGTTAGCCTGTTGTTGATGGTTTCTTTGATGATTTTTTCCAAGATCTTTCCAGGGATTGAGGTCATACTGTTTGGCCTGTAGTTCCCTGCATCTTCCTTCCTTCCTTCCGCTCGGACGCTGCGGAGCAGGCTCGCTTGGAGCTGCGTGGGGCGATCCCGAGCGTAAGACTCCCCGGCTTCCTATCTCTTTTCTTTCTTCCCTCCCACCTGTCTAAAGGTCTCTAGCCTCTGTTTATTTCGCTTTCTGACTCTTTTCTTGC